>NC_134844.1:39314022-39617052 GCF_965363235.1 Mytilus galloprovincialis
TGCATCATTAGCCACACCTCCCTACTTGTATATACCTTGAGGGCAAAATTTTAAGGAATTTGGGTCCTCAATGCTCTTCAACTTTGTAATATCTTTTGCCATTTTAACATTATTCAACTGCCACTCACACGTCTTTTGAAGAAGAAAAAGTGTGTCTAGCGTACACAATTTTAAAATCCTGGCAATTATGATGAGTACAGTTGTATTTGTTGTAATTTTTTCTCATTCTGAACATGTATGGAATATTTGCCACTGGACAAAAAGCATTAATTAAGCAATCAATCAATCTATTATGATCATCACAAATAGGTTGACATCTACATACCTTGTTACTGTGTTGTTTGGGTTGATATTTTTCATACAGACATGTAACATTTTTTTAAGTCACAGATTTGATTTTTTTTTATGTTTAATATTGCTGTTGGAAAGTAATATTTATCTTCCCCCAAAAAAATGTGCAGCAAAGAGGAAAACAGGTTACCTTGTAGAGACATTTTATTATAATATAAACATGTAAAAGAAATCAATTATTATAACAAGTGTCTATACTTTGGGTTAACGTCCAGTTTACATGTGGGACATGGAAACTCCTTGATCAGGAATGGTTCATACCTGCAAGAAAAATCTTTAACTTAGTATTTCTAATAATAAATGAAACCATATTATCATATGAATATCCACAAAAAAAATCCACAAAATAAAACAAAAAGTTCATTAATTAGAAAGATCATGTCTTGTTTCTACTTTCATCAAGAAAAAAGTCATTGAAAATATATCAATCACTGTGTTTGACAAAAAAGGGATATTTCTGTATTACACATACAACGTAAACTATGTTAAATTATGATGAATCCATAAAAAAAGTAGGTACTTGGTAAATGAAACTTTTTCATTAGTAAAACCAAACAAAAAAGTAGGCATACACAAAATGAAATTTCATTCTTACCAATAATTTACTGCTAGATTTCGTTTTTCTTTCCTGTTTGGAGCAGATTGTACTTCATGCCACCAGAACGAGGGCATAAAAAGGACATCCCCTTCATTTAATGTACAGTTCAGTGGATAAGTGCTTGCAAACTTAGGAAACCTCTGTAATAATGGAGTTCACTTGTTACATATCAAACAAATGCATCTACTAGTAATGACGGATCTTTAGAAGTTTTTGTTAACGGATGAAAATCATCAATATATTTTCTAGACAAAAATTTCTATATTATTCAGGATTTTTTGTTGACATTGGTCCCAGTTGCATTGACTATATATACCACTATACCCCTATTACCTCAATTATCTAAGTATGACCTTCAACACATAGCCTAAGCTCACAGCGAACAACAAGCCATAAATGTCTATGAAATGACTGGTGTTAAACAATTCAAACAGGAAAACCAACGGTCTATTCTATATAAAAACTGAGATTTGTTCATTTGGGATTTATTGTGTTGTTTCAGATGTTAGGTTGTTGTCTCATTGTTTCAGATGTTAGGTTGTTGTCTCATTGTTTCAGACGTTAGGTTGTTGTCTCGTTGTTTCAGACGTTAGGTTGTTGTCTCATTGTTTCAGACGTTATGTTGTTGTCTCGTTGTTTAAGATGTTAGGTTGTTGTCTCGTTGTTTCAGATGTTAGGTTGTTGTCTCATTGTTTCAGATGTTAGGTTGTTGTCTCATTGTTTCAGATGTTAGGTTGTCTCATTGTTTCAGATGTTAGGTTGTTGTCTCATTGTTTCAGATGTTAGGTTGTTGTCTCATTGTTTCAGACGTTAGGTTGTTGTCTCAATTGTTTCTGATGTTAGGTTGTTGTCTCATTGTTTCAGATGTTAGGTTGTTGTCTCATTGTTTCAGATGTTAGGTTGTTGTCTCATTGTTTCTGATGTTAGGTTGTTGTCTCATTGTTTCAGATGTTAGGTTGTTGTCTCGTTGTTTCAGATGTTAGGTTGTTGTCTCGTTGTTTCAGACGTTAGGTTGTTGTCTCATTGTTTCAGACGTTAGGTTGTTGTCTCATTGTTTCAGACGTTAGGTTGTTGTCTCATTGTTTCAGATGTTAGGTTGTTGTCTCATTGTTTCAGATGTTAGGTTGTTGTCTCGTTGTTTCAAACGTTAGGTTGTTGTGTCGTTGTTTCAGATGTTAGGTTGTTGTCTCGTTGTTTCAGACGTTAGGTTGTTGTCTCATTGTTTCTGATGTTAGGTTGTTGTCTCATTGTTTCTGACGTTAGGTTGTTGTTTCATTGTTTCAGATGTTAGGTTGTTGTCTCATTGTTTCAGACGTTAGGTTGTTGTCTCATTGTTTCAGATGTTAGGTTGTTGTCTCATTGTTTCAGACGTTAGGTTGTTGTCTCGTTGTTTCAGACGTTAGGTTGTTGTCTCATTGTTTCAGACGTTAGGTTGTTGTCTCGTTGTTTAAGATGTTAGGTTGTTGTCTCGTTGTTTCAGATGTTAGGTTGTTGTCTCATTGTTTCAGATGTTAGGTTGTTGTCTCATTGTTTCAGATGTTAGGTTGTCTCATTGTTTCAGATGTTAGGTTGTTGTCTCATTGTTTCAGATGTTAGGTTGTTGTCTCATTGTTTCAGACGTTAGGTTGTTGTCTCATTGTTTCTGATGTTAGGTTGTTGTCTCATTGTTTCAGATGTTAGGTTGTTGTCTCATTGTTTCAGATGTTAGGTTGTTGTCTCATTGTTTCAGATGTTAGGTTGTTGTCTCGTTGTTTCAGATGTTAGGTTGTTGTCTCGTTGTTTCAGACGTTAGGTTGTTGTCTCATTGTTTCAGACGTTAGGTTGTTGTCTCATTGTTTCAGACGTTAGGTTGTTGTCTCATTGTTTCAGATGTTAGGTTGTTGTCTCATTGTTTCAGATGTTAGGTTGTTGTCTCGTTGTTTCAAACGTTAGGTTGTTGTCTCGTTGTTTCAGATGTTAGGTTGTTGTCTCGTTGTTTCAGACGTTAGGTTGTTGTCTCATTGTTTCTGATGTTAGGTTGTTGTCTCATTGTTTCTGACGTTAGGTTGTTGTTTCATTGTTTCAGATGTTAGGTTGTTGTCTCATTTTTTCAGACGTTAGGTTGTTGTCTCATTGTTTCAGATGTTAGGTTGTTGTCTCATTGTTTCAGACGTTAGGTTGTTGTCTCGTTGTTTCAGACGTTAGGTTGTTGTCTCGTTGATGTTAATTGTTTATCTAATTTTTTTAAACAGTGTGTTTTTCAAGTTATCTTCACAATAAAATGTTCAATATCATACAACTCTAACCATAAGTATAGAATTACATGCATTTGTCAATAATAATTTGTCACTATAAACCAATGGACAAGGATAACTAGTGTTAATATATTTCTAAATAGCCATGCTCTGAATGTCACTTCAAATATAACCAGCAACATTAAAAAAAAAGAAATGTTCAGAAAACAGAATTCGGATGTATATTAATTAATTCGTCAGTGATATCTTCATGACTTTTATTTAACCAACACCGATTAAAGCAGTACAAAATATAAATACATTAAAATTTCACTTGAAAAATGGCAGCCTTAAACAAATACAGAAACAGTGTTAATATAAGCATAAATAGACATGTAAAGCCTCAAGTGATGTGTTTCTTTTACTACAAACCATAATATTATTTTCCAAAAAGTTAAACAAAAAACTAAAAAACTAGGTAATTCATAGTTACTTACTATGAAATATTATTATAAGAGCCATATAATTACTTTTATCAGAAAAAATATAATTTAGTAATATTATATATGCAAGGACACAACTATTTCTGTCAAACCTTTGACAAATACATGTAGGGGTAACATGGGCTAAAATATATAATCTTCCACCATTCTCTATATGCTCACCGTTACTGATATTCTGTGGTGTCTGGATTGAAGTACATAAAGGAAGACAAATGAAACCTGAATACATTTGGTCTGGGATTAAACACTTTTGTTTCCTTTTGGAGTTCAATGGTTTTTGACCAGCAACTCTTACAAGGTAATATGTTGTTTGCAATCATCATATATTAAAAAAAAATGACATTCCAATGAGTTTAAAGGATTACTAGATTTTTTCTTTTTCAGATAGTTAGATTTTTGTTGGCTACAACTTAATTTTGCATATGAAGGTTGAAAGGGAGATACATAACACTGACTTTGGGCTTGAATCACTTCTCTGAATGAATTTGTATTAAGTCATCTAAGAATCCATTCATCAAGTCAAGAAATAAGACATACATGATATATTTAAGACTGAAATTATGAATAGTAAAGGAATAAGCATGACCTGCACTCAGATGCTCAGACAAAGAAAATGTTTCAAAAGATTTGTTTTTAAACAGTCATTACAGCCAAAATTATCAACTTCACAATTGATATATACTCACCAACTTTTTGAAATGTTGATTTTTTTAAAGAAATATATCAGTAAGCACCAAATATTTTAGACTACGATATAGTCAGTCATAAAAAATGAAAACAACACATTATTAATTTCATGCCTCCAAAACGCTTATCTGGATTTACCTTCATCAGGAACGCTTACAGCTGAATACATGTATTAGAAAGTCAGGGCTGAACATGTATAAAAACCAAAAACAGTTGAAGAGCTATATAAGTGATGAAAGTGATAATATAGTACTAAAGATAAGAATTAATCATTGTTAATAGAAAATATTGTGTAGATTAAATTAGCCATTGAATCAATAAAAACTTCTAAATAATCATGATAATAGGTTTTAATTTTCCTTTTTCTTGTAAGATTTTTTTTATTAATAAGCCATGAAAAATTAGTGAGCAATTAGAAAAACTAAAACATCTAATAATTTGATCAGGTTAGCTTACTTATATTAAAAAGAAGACTTGTTAAAAAAAAAGATACAGATGAAATTGACCTAATGCAAATATATGTACATGTATAAATGTATAAAGCATTTAAAGTTACTCTGTTTCCCTGAACTGTTTGATCATGATCAAAATGTAAATTGATTCAGTTATAAAACTTAACACTACATGTACTAATCTACTTATAATGCATGTGATAAAAATATGAAAAAAATACTTAAAAGATAAGCTCTTAGACACCACAGAAACCCACTTTCAAATCAACCTTCTTTATGTCAACAGGGGACATAACCATGGATGTACTCTGTGCCAACTGGTTCCTGGTAAACTGTTTAGTGTAATGGTTGTAGGCTAACATGGCCTCTGGAATGTGAGCTTCATATAGCCTTGTATTGTCATGTGGTTCAAATAATAAAACTTGTTTTTGTCCACTAATCTAAAAATAAATAAAAAGATAATAAGTTTGATATCTCGAAACCATTAAAAAAATTATTTAAGTTATAATGCATGTGATGGCAATGGACAATTTAAGTTAAACTTTTCAACTAATTATATAATTAGTTAGTTTATAGATCCAGGAACAGCTTTATTCAATTTTTATTTTGACAATACACTGTACAAAAAATTAGACACTTAAATACAAAAAAATAATGCAAATGGAAGACAAAATCAAGACAAAATCTGATCAGCACTCTAATCAGCACATTGACTTTAAATTTTCTATAGACAGTTTCATTTACCAAGATTATTTCATTCCATTAATGAGAGATCTGCACTTGTACTATACAAATGACTTTGTATACATTAAAAAAAAAAACTGTTGACCGATACATAATTTGTAGATCAGGCCACATTTTGAAGAACATGTGTCCATAGGACAGTGTGCCTCACTATTGCCTTCTCATGTTCAGTGAATTGTGAAATCAAAAACCATAAACCTAAACCTTTTACCAGATCAAGTACCTGTGAATTAATCAGTTTCAACTTTTATTTGACATATATATGTACATGCATTGTATTCCATAAAAATGTACCGTTAAATGAACTGGTGCATTAAGTTTCATTTACAAATGTACATTTTGTACATAAGGAATTATCAACTTCATGGTAAACTACATTGAACATTTATCTTAAATTAAATCTTTTAAATACTGATACTGGATGGAAAGATAGAGGACAGACAAATGGATGGTGCAGGGACCAGAAAGAAAACATAGTGTCCCTATGACAACAATGTATGATTGTATATGGGGTATAATTTTTTTTTTAAGCCAAATTCATCACACATGTCAGCATAATCATGATAATGGTCAAAGTACTTTATGTATCTATAATACTAAAATTACGAGGTCCAATTTGTCAGCCGTCATCACGTAAAAACGACGAATCAAAGAATTCAACTTTATATATAACTAATATAGTACAAAGGTGTACATGTAGATTAAAAATTACACAACTCCATGCCCTTTTGTTTTCCACGTAATTAATATTGCCAATAATTAAGAAGTTCCGGGTCGAGTCCGATACCGATACCAATAGTATATTGACCTGTTACCTATTACCTTATCTGTACGTTCCGCATATGACAGGCCACCACCAAACGGTGTATTCAGGATTAATATGCTATATACACAGGTCATAATCACAGGGTTGACACTACTAAATTGTCAAATTGTTACCTATTGTAGTATTTTAATCAGTAAGACTCTCTAAGATAACAATACGAATACTAAAAATCTGTGACTAAAAATAAGGCGTATATATATATATATATATATATATATATATATATATATATATATATATATAGGTAGTTTTCAATTTGTTAGCAGGCATGGCGTAAAACAGCGAATCAAAGAATTCAACTTTATTTATAACTAATAAAGGACAATGCTGTTGATTAAAAAATTGCTTTCTAAATAATTAATATTACCAATAATTGATAAGTTCCAGTTCGACGGGTTCAAACAGAAAGATTTGATAGCAGAGAAAACTTTGTATCTTATAATCGACATGACAATACTAATACTAAAATAAGGCTTGCACATAGTTATATTACTTATATATATATATATATATATATATATATATATATATATATATATATATATATATACTTTAATTCAGTCACGGACCCGCGATATCACAGTTGTGTTCTAGTAAGTAAAAAAAAATTATGTACATGCACATCTTGTCTTTTTATTAGAATTCATCATCAGCATGATCAGTAAAAAGAAAGTGTGTTGATTGTCAGTTGGTAAACCTTTAACATGTTTAATGTATTTTACTAAATAAAAAAATCTTTTCATATAAAAGCTTTGTATTCAATTTCTACATAACTTTTTACCTGGCATAAAAAATTATCAAATGGATCAAAATGTAGTTTTCCTAGTGTGTTCCCATCACTAAACCAAATGTTTAAATGTTGTCTGTTTAAAACATCAACAATGAATGGCATTTCCCTTATATCATTTTCTAACTCTGGTAAATGGTTAGGGATTGATGAATACTCTAAATAAGCAGAGACATTTTTTACGACTCCATCAGAAACATTTTCTATTAGATCAACCAGTTCAGAAAATTTCATACTAAGAGTGGCTGGACGGACAACAACCAAGTCAGAAAACTCAAGTTGTTTATGTACAGCTTCTGGAATTTTAAATGTTTTATAATTGTCCCACAGCTCTGAGGATTCAACTCCCTCAAATTCTCCTCTTGGTGTTAGTTTAATGTGAGCTTTGTTATCTCCATATTCTTCACGCAAGAATTTATTTGACCATTTTGTCATAGCAGGCCATGATTCCATAGCTCCTTCAATAATAACTGGTCTTGATAATTTGAGGTAGTCATGAAAAAAAACATCTTTTGATGGAACTTTTATTCTTTCACATTTTGGAATCTCATGTTGTTTTTGGTCAATATTTTTCTGAAATGATTTTGGATGTTCATGATTATCTTCACAGATTATGTTTTCTTTCTTATTAGTATTTTTATCACATGATCCATCAACAATTTCCTCTTGAAACACATAATTTGAAGTAACATCTGAGATGCTGGATACTGAAAACAAGTTCTTCAGAATTTCTTTTCTATGAAGACCTTCATAAGATACACTACCTTTTGCTGTTTGGTACGTATCACAATAGTTATTGATGAAATCTACTAATACATTGATTGACCTTGAACCTTTGTACACATTAACCTTTGGCATCAAAGGTTTTGCTGGAAGTAAACATGTTCTATCTACTTTTGATTTTGGAAATAAAACTATATCATTCACTGAAGGATGTTCTCGTTTTATTGTCTGTAGCGTTTGATTATTTTGCCACCTAAAGGATTTCAAATTGATGTACCCAAATTGTACATAAGGTTCTGATTGAAAAGAAACCTCAGACAACGACCGCAATAATTGCCCCGTATCCTCCGAGAGGAACACGTCATCACTATCGACAAGAACTGCCAGTAAGCAAGAATTTTCTAATAAATGAATTATTTCTCTTGGCTGAAACAGTTTTAGAGCTGAAGATATGTGAAAAAGAAATGTGAAAATGTATATGCAATTCGTTATCATGCTCTTTTCCTGCAAGAAAACATCAAAGTTAAAGATGTTGCCGGTTTTCATTTGTTGACATTCTGCAACAAGGTAGATAACTCTAAATTATGAAAATATCAAAATCGGTCAGGAAAAGTATCAGTGTGAAAATCCGGAAAAAATCATTCACACAACAACCCGTTACACACAAAAAAAAAAAAAGAAGCCCTCACAAAAGGTAAATTAACTAAATGCCGAACCCAAAGGAAAATTCAAAACGAAAAAGGACTTATCAAATTGAAAAATCAAAAATCAAACACTTCAAACGAATGGAAAACAACTGTCATATTAATGACTTTGGCCAGTCTCCAAAATAGTTTACCTCATATACAAATTTATTCCAATTAAAGGGCCCATGAATAGTAAAGTAATTTATTACAATGATTTTTATAATTGTTACAATAATGTTGACATAAATCATAAATATGAATTTAACTATTTCAATTCTTAGATGTTAAACCACAGCCAGATCAGAGCCCGATGCACATCGATTTGAAAAAGGCATACCAATATATCAATTATTAACAGGCAAATATTCTCAACGTCTTAAATAAAACAATTAGTTCTCTCAGTTCCAAACATTTATTAATATAAATTACGATATTTTTAATACCTCTAGGTTTTCTTGAATAAAAAGCCAATTAAATTTGGCACTTGTGCTATAAAAATTTTTACAACCTATTAAAATATCATAAAATTAAGTTTTCTTAAAAAGTTATAAAGGGGATACTGACATAAAAAATGTTCTTCGTCTTCAACTTTTTCTAAGGTGCATTTTTACATAATCTTTGCGATTTATCTATATGGGTTTTAGCATATCTATCTATCTCTACTTTTAGGGGGTGTGCACTTATTCTTATCTTGCACAGTGCTTGTCAGCAATGCAATCGTAATGTTTTGTCATTCGCATTGTTTCCATCAAAACTAATTATTCAATTTAAAATATCGTAAAAAAATCTTGTTTTAATCTCCATCATTCAAAGAGCCTTAAAGCGTTTATCTACAATTACAATTGCGATAAACACATTGTAGTTTAAGTTAGACCAAATCGACCATAAACCTTTTCATTCTCGGATATCATTTTGTGTATATAAATTTTTCCACAAAAAGCCATCTTTAGAAAAGAAAAAAAAAAGCAATTAAAGTATGTTACAGGCATGATGAATAGTAACCATTGACTATTGTTAAATTGTTATAAATATATGGAGAAATAAAACAAAATATCAGTAATTTGATTATCAAAAATATGAATTTAAGAATGGATGTAATTTGGATACTTCTTATTACACAATCATGGATTCTTTGGAGGTCGGTTCAAACACATTCTATGGCTCAATCATTAGGATGAATTCAAAATTGGTGGAACTACAATGTTTATATATTAAATCAGGACACATCTACTTATACAAACAGAATGGACGCTTTAGTCTGTTTAAAAAAAGGCGGAAAAATTGTCAAGGTGCAATTTCGGTACCCTCACGGTAGCTGCTTTGAAAAAAAAATGAATGCGTACGAAGCACATTTCTGGATTTACCTCCACCAGGAACGCTTAAAGCTAAATATTAAAAAGCTAAGGAAGTGTAAACCCGAAAAAGTAAAAAGTTCTCAATGATGCACTAATTTGTTTTCAACATTCAATCTTAAAATCTTTATACAAATTATTCAGATTTTAATTTATTTATATAGATTACATTTTCCTTTATATTATTGGCTTGAACCTTATATCTACAGACATGTAGAATATCCTTAAAACGTTTATTTACTATTCAGATTTCGATGTATCGAAAGTTATTCCTGAATTGCTTAACTTAATAATTTAGTATTACGGCCAACACTAAACCTCCAACCAATAAGCTCAATCGTAGAGATGCCGGAGTAGGTATTGGGTGGGGGGCGTTCGATGATTCTCATCACGCAAATCGATTGTTTTCGAGTTTTGGCGATAGCCTAAGTTCATGGTGAACTGCTCTGTTTAAAAAAAAAATACGAATATGACCATAAGCAGATTGGCCAGAATTTGTTTGTATTAATTCGACAATATCGTAGTATTCGGCATTAAACCACGACTAGTATATATAACTCGACCCATGTTTCCATTGGTTCTATCAGGGATACATTGTAAGATACACGTTTTTTCATTTATGAAGTCGATCGCTCCCATTACATCTCTTTTATTCTCGGAAACTATTTTTTTTTTAGATCGACAAAGATTATGTTAATTCCTTTCTTTTAATCTCTCATTGCTCCTATAAAATAATTTGATCTGAATCCCTGAGTCATATATACTTCTATTTTAATTTACAATTAAATGTACGTAAGGCATACATTAAATCGTGACTCGAGGTTTTGAATGCAGTTTCTGGAAATTTTTCCCGTAAAAAATGATATATTTGTAAGACTTATCAACATTAGTTTCAAGAAAAATGTAAGGGAATTAACCGATGATCAAGAGACGGCAATAAAATAAATGTACACATGCATTTATATATAAATTTACTATTAAAACACATTAAACGTGACTTCATTTGTATTTTTTATTGCTAATCTGTCTCCATTGAACAAAGGTTTGTGGCACACATTAAAGATGTATGTGATTCGTGTTGGAAAATACTGAAAAAGTCCATTTCATCTTGAAACCACTAAATTCAAAATGTATTAAAATGTAATTTTTTTTAGGGAAAATTCAAAGTTTTATGTGTTACTAAAAGCATGTGTACAAGGAACGGTAAAGGTTTTCTAGAAAAACTGACATAAGATATCTCTATTAAATTAAAAAGTTTAAACAAAAAAAGAAACCCGCACAGTTAACCGTCACAGTCATATGTTGTGCTGGGTCGGCTGCAGCACATCCACAGGATTTAGTAAATTGACTCCCTACCGAACCTTTTACTTCCATAGAATGATCAATACATTTTACGCATGTCATTCATAGTGAAACTTAATTAACCTCGGGCAAAAATTACCTTTACTACTTGATGTATATGACGTGAAAATAATGTTTTTGTGCAATGATTGAAAGTGATCTTATAGGTTATAACACGGAAACCGTACATAAATAAATAATCTACGAGATACATAAACTGGGCTTCACATTCCAGGGACCAACGGCAAGCTTACATCAAAATGCTGAATTTAGTTTGTACCATCCTTTTGATAGTACCTCACATACTAAAAGGTAAGGTGAATAATACACCATTGTGATAGAGCTGAAAATAGAAACTATTTGTCTTATTCAAAATGAATTACGCTGTTATATATATGTATGTATTCATAACCTTTCTGTTAAAGTAAAAGTTAAAGTTAATGTTTCAAAAAATTCAGCTGACAAGACCAAAACTCTAAACATTGCTTGATTTCATTATAATTAAACCAGAAGAAAATTTCGCTTTTTAAGATGTAAGCTGCGTAAAATTTAAAGCGACATGCCGCCTTTCCAGGTGCTTGCAAGACAGTAAATTTTGAACAACTCTGCGTGAAATAACTTATTAAATTGAAAATAAAAATGATCTCACTAATTTTATTAATTTTACTTATTCAACTACAATGTTAATGTATGTGTGCAGTAATCCCCCACCCCTTGAAATAAACATTGATTCACTTGCGACATAAAGCTTCACATACAGCTAGGTTTGTCGATTAAGAAGGCTCACTTCTCCTTTTACGTTAAATTTTCCAATTAAATTTAGTTTGCAGTAAATGCTTAAATAGTTCAAGAAGAAAAAAAATATATTCATTGTCGCGGTTGTAGGTACTTCTTTATACGTTTCACTTGTATAGTCAATATTGGAAAGGTGATGAAAGTCCCAAAAGCGTTATCAAAAATTAAACTGTTACATTTTGTTTTCATAAAATAAAATAAATTGTTTAGACAATATATTCAAAGGAATGGTCTTGGTTTTAAATGCACGGAACGTTGCTGTTTAATTTAATGTTTTTTGTGTCATGTTCGAACAACCCCTGCAAATAAAATGTGTAAATTTGTAACTGAAAAACAAAACCAAACTTCACTTCGACAGAATAGTTGATGTAATTTTTTTTTACCTAGAATTTCACAATATTTATTGAAATTATAGATTTTAGTCACCTTTTACCAGTTCTTTGGGTTTAGGACATATTTACTCTATAGATATAACTTCAAAGTATACAAATGAAAGTATAAAGATTCCAAGACGTTTTGAAAGTGTATAATATTGGAACACAAACTTGCGAAAAAATTGTAGATTATATCATTTCAAACTTGACAAAATGAAATGGGATAGGATAACAAAGCGTCATACTAGTATAACAATTCATTTTAAAAAGGTATGTGAGAACACACAAGGCTTGTGGGACGCCACACAGTGACATTCAAACAATAGTTTTAGTATACAAATCCTTATATATAATTACATCTATATTTATCATCTTGTTTTGTTATATGACTTACTTATAGACAGTTATTGTATTAAATATGCAATAAATTATATTTAGATTCACTAATATTATAATTTAACACATGACTGCTGATGTTAACATTGTTCATTGTTTTAAATAAATTATAAATTACTAAATCAATGCTACTCGACGTACTGTATTTCTAGGGCATGTTTGAACTTTCAGTGTACTTTAACCCATTTAAAGAAAATTGTATTTATCTTAAAGATGCAAAACATGTTTTGTAAAAGTAGAAACGTCATTTATTCTCTCGTATGTTCAAATTGTAAAGACTTCTTTACATGTAATTGATAGACCAAAATGAACTGCGGACTATTGAATGATTGTCAATAGGTAGCACACCAACCTTGAAATTTAACTGTCATCATACAATTTTGATTCCTTGAATATCATTTTCGTTTAATATTAAGTTTTTTTTTTTTTTTTTTAAATTAAAGAATGGCATTAATTGTATATATTTGGTGGAAATTATGATGCTTATGATTTTGGATTTGAACTGCATGTTCTTATAATTCAAAAAGATCAAAAACTTCATTCTGGAAGCGTAGATTTTCCTCTGAAACTATGATATCTAGCAGTGTATTTCCCTTGTCGAGCAGTTTACCTGCTTCTCGGCAATGAAGTTCAATAAAGGTCAACGCTAGGCGGATTTTAATCCCTTTCGATTTAAAGATTCTATTTGGTTTGTGTTAATGAAAGAATTATTGATAGTCTTTTGCCTTCAATCACCAAATTCTATTTATACAGCTGGAAATCTTTATTTATTAATGTTACACATAGCTATATACTAGTAACTATCTCTCAACATTGTTCTGCACTGCAGCGCATCAGGATTTATACCAGTACACCTGATAGCAGCCCATATGTAATTAAGAACCAGACTATAGCTTTTAGAAGTAAGTTTCAAGAAAGTCATATTCTATTATGGTGATATGTGGATATTTTATATGAAAACTATAAAATTTATATTTCAGGTCAAGAAAACATTAAAGATGGTAAGATAACAGGTTCGTTACAGATTACATGCCCAGAAATATCTTGTGAACTTCATCACTTTCCACAGGAACACTGCAAAGTTCAGACATTCATTATGTATCATGGTGTTAAGTGTCCGAGTTGTGTAGAGGATATTTGTCATGGTTCACAAGTGGTGGCTGATTCACTGATTGGAGATGTCACTCAGGTAAACATCAACACAGTAGACAACACGAATGCTAACACAGGAATACTTCAAAAGAAATGGAATAAACACAGTTATATCAATAGATTAGGTTCTATATTTGGAAACAATCCTAGTGTTGAAAGTCTGAGAAATGCTTTGGAGCCAGGAAATGAAAGAACAAGAAATAATCAGCAAATGCAAGGGCAAAGCTTAGTGCCTGTGAATTCAAAAGGTATATGTTTTGTAAAAAAAGATAAAACCTACGTGCATTTCAATTTAAAATTTTATTTTTTGTAAATTATCGAACCATAAATGCAACAGAAATATTCTCATTGGTAAAAATAAATATAAGGTATATGTTAAATATTAGGCTGAACAGATACGTTACATCGATCTATTGTCGGTTTTGATGTTATTATAATCTCTTTGAATAATTTTTTTATTCGTTTCTCTTTACTTCCAGGTATGGATACGTTACAACCAAAGCCACACATTAAATGTCCGGAAATAGAATGTCATCATCACCACCAGCCCAAAGCTCACTGCATGGTTGATTCGTACTTTATATACCATGATGAAAAGTGTAAAGGATGTATCGAGGATATTTGCCTCGGTTCACATATTGTGGATGAGAACTTGATAGGTAAAAATAAAAGTCAAGATTTATCAAACCCTGAAACACTACATCTTACGAATCAAGGAGTTGGAAACAGAATGACATCTGGAAATTGGAAATCAGGAAACTCACAGCCTTCATTGATAGAAAGACACACGCATGGCAGTAATGGACAAACACACCAAGAACCACATCATACTAACCATCATCAAGAAGACAGAATATCTGGTAATTGGAGATCAGGACACTCCCAGCCTCTAGTGTCTGAGAGACATATTCAAAATCGAAACGGACAAATAAATCAGGAACATTTGATCTCCAACCAAGGAACTAGAGGCAGAATATTGTCCAGTGATTGGAGATCACGAAACCCCCAGCCTCTTGTGACAGAGAGAACTGTCCAAAACAGTAATGGACAATTAGATTTGCCTGGAAATCCATTTTTCAGCGGAGGAGCACATACTAACTTTAGAAATAAACTCCTTGGTGTACAAACAAATGAACCTGTCGATTCAAGACAAGGATTTGGTAAAAACTCGAATCCTAATTCATCTGTAAATATTCCAGCAAGTTTACCAAACGGACAAAATACAAAAAATAATGAAGAAAGCATAGTTGTTGTAGACCAAAATCAATCTACCTTCACCAGAAAGGATCGGGGGATAGGGAGATTCAGAGGCAAGGGGAGATCATATCTACAAAGCTTGTTTCACCCGGCATTTACTGGTTAATATTTATAATGCTCATTATGTAGTTGTATTTCTACTTTGCGTAGAAGTGTAACTATTATATTTAGATCGCTGAAAATCCAATTCGTTCTCATGTATTACACAGATTTTAATATTATTTATGATGTATATGTCAAAAATTGGGGTCATTTTTTATTCGACTACTTAAAAAAATTATTAACCATTAAATTTTGTAAATTGAATCGAAATATACCATATATATTTAATTGGTTGCAATAGGAGGCCCGAATGTATAAATATTATTGGATGTAATATATCCAAGCCATAATTATTCATGCCAACTATATTATAAACTCTTTACAAAGCTTATTAACGAGTTGAATGCTATCAATATCAAAACAAACCTTGTCTTTTATATGGATATTATTCATTTAGATTTAGTTTAAACAATATTTTATTTTCAAAAAGTGCACGAAATATAATTATACAATATAAATACAGGGATTCGGAAACAAGAAAAACTTATATAAATCCGTCTCCCTTAAGATTTGGTTTCAGGTAACCTTTTTTTGTATGTTTAACCTAGATGTTCAAGTCAATGTCGTTCGGTTTAAGTTACATTGTTGGTGATAATATATTTTTATATTTGTTTAATGTGTCTTCCAATTTTTAAACACATGTCAGTAGCACTTACATTATAGGAACATAACAGGCTTAATTTTTCAGAACAGTGTAATATTTATGTTTTAAATATTAGACATTCTTGCTGGCATTTAACAGTTTGCTTCTTGCTTCTTGCTTCCCATTTACTCGAAATTTTGATATCTTTTTAGGTCATTGACTAGAGATGAATCTTGTCTTTTTTTCATTTTGAGAGATTAGAGTGAGGGTAAATTAATAAGGTTACACAAAAAGAGTTCATTCAGATTATTTATAAGCAATAGATGAAGTCTATGCTTACCATATATTAGAACTTATTATTTGTTGTATTTTTGCGAGCACTACCAAAATGAAGGTTCGTTTTAAGTGATGTCTGAGTATTGCAGTAACAATCAAAAGCAAGTTAAGTATACTTTTCTGTGACTTGCATTGTCATCATTATGCGGCACACTTTCATGTTTGTGTGAGACATTTTCTTGAGTACTCTTGTTAAGATGTAAATTTAATGTATTTTGATAAAGACTGTCCGCTGTTAAAATTCGGACTCAGGAGTGAATAGAGCAGTCAAACAACATATCTTATGCAAACATCTATTTGTTATAATAATAGAAACTACCAGTATTCTTATTACTACACTAAAACATCAACGAAACAGACAAAATGAGGTCATGCCGGATAACTCAGAACGTTAGAAAAACCAAGAACGTCCCAAACGTACGTAAATGCTGGTGCATGGTAGTAACACTAGCTATAACAGCTGACATGTAAAACATGTTTTAAGAAAAATATTAACCGCATAATTCTTTTCACATACTTAATATTCTACTTGGAAAATTGCAAAAAACAAACAAATTGTACAGCAATCTAATGAAGAGTTGATACAAGACATATGTTAAGACATGTGATTCATACCATACATTTGCCTACTTAATGTTCGCTCCTCAGTTTGAAAAATAAGCTTTTTAAAAGACTATTGTTAATTGATAATATAAAAATAACGGAAACTAAAATAAAAAATGAAAGTATGTGTCCTCGTATTTGAGGTATGATTAATTGAAAAGGCGGTAAATGATTCACTCGGGATTTTTCATGCATTCAACACTGGTACATTTTTTTTCTTTCCAAAAACTATGGAAAAATAACCAGGATTTTAAACAGATTTAAAAAAAAAATCGGGTGAACAAAATAAAATTGTACAGAGAAAAGAAAGGGGTTAGCCGGCCAAATTTTAATGTCACTTCATGGATAAAAGTAGTTAATTCCGTATATCCGACAAAAACTAAAAAAAAGTAGGGAACATCTTTAAATATGTATTCTTCAGGTCTTGACTCCAACCACATCATATTTGAATGGTGGTTTTGTTTTCTCTTAATCGATTTATAACTTGTGAACACTGTTACTGTTGTCTTCATATAAACCAAAATTCAGCTGCGGTACTTACTATCTCTCTTACTAAGAAAGATGTAGTACATTCAACAACAAAGGAATTTATCATTTAACCAAAAAAGAATCAACCAGTGTTGCTTAATTGTGAAATGATATATCAGAAAATAAGTTCTTCATGTTCAGCTAAGAATTGATTCCAGAACATACTGACATATTCAATTCGATTCCGGTATTATATGAACAAATTTGCGATACGATTTAGTTAAGAGCTGACCGAAATTCTTGAAATTACAGGGCGTTGCATTCTATACATGTTAACGTTGATTTGCATAAAATATAAACACAGAAAATGTGTATATAAGCAAATATTCTTTTGAAGAAATTCGGTAAATTAACGATCATTGTTCAATTGCATTCATATAGTTTACATGCACATTTTTCATCTGAACGTATTGATGCATACATATTATGTTGGCATACATTGACACATGTGTGGATTTGAGCAAGAAATGAATGGATTGTTGTCTATATTTTTGCCTCAACTATTATTGTTGTAATGTCTCATTGCTTATCAAAAACACCCTTTTATCCTTTTAACAAAGATTGTAAAAATGTAAAATTGATTCTGAATTATGAATTCGCTTTAACATTAATCACCATGAACTGAGAGCTTGAAGCAAATCCTTCTTAATTTTCGAATCTTCACACTTCAACGGTCATTCAACAATAACAAAAACTGTACCAGCTTTTCTGCACCAAATACGCATTTCGACAATCAATGTCCCTTCAAAGATGATCGGTGCCAAACTATTTAAAAATCCAAAGCTTATTAAAAGGGTGAAGAGAAATAACCCAAAAGGGAAAACAAATTTGTAGCCAAAACAGACCAAATAAGACGACCTTGGCACGAGAGAGAGATACATTCCTTAATCTTAAAGTTACAGAAAATCGGGTTTTTCAGTACAATAAATTAGTACGAATTAAGAATAATAATTGATACTAGCAGTACAATGCATTTTGATGTGTATTTAAATACTAATCCTGGTTTGCAATCAATGGCGTGAAGGATATGATATTGCAACTTAATCAGATGCGTCTTCAATATCTACCTATATAATATTTCTGGCGATAAGGATATAAAGCATGTTCACAAAAGACCTGATTACAAATTTCTGGAAGCCATGAAAATAAAATATCATACAGTACCAGATTGTGTTAGTATAGATAAGTATTTAGTAAACAGGAGGTTAGGGATTGATTTATCTGAAAACGAATCACTAGGTTCGTGCACTTGCATTTATGAAGCTGGATTCCAAATATTAGAAATCTCTGATTTTCAATTTCTGAGAGAAACCCGAAGTCGCTTTCATGCATGGTCATTATGTGCCAGAATAGAAAAGAATTTGGTATATAGAAAGTTGAGGATCGATGATCTGAAATCACTTAACAATGTAAAGCTTGTTCACTTGAAGCCTGACGAAAAAATATCGGACAGCTCTGATCTGTAGTTCCTGGGAAAAATTGACCCGGGCAGACATTCTATACACGGCAATTATGTTTGAGAAAATATTTTTTTTAACAGAAAGCTGAAAATAGATAAGACTTGAACCGCACTTCACAGTTTAGCATTAGCATGTTCGAATGAAGCTTGAAAACAATTTTCATGAATCGCTGACCAGTAGCTCATGAAAAATGTGCAACGAAGATTTCAATGGGACGAAATGACATACGAACGGACACACATTTTGATAGACAGACATGAACGAAACAGTATAACTCCAACTTCTTAGAAGTAATCATAAAATTATGATGAAGAACAATCCACTAAAAAGGGATGATATCTTAGAAATTGAGAAATGCAGTATCGATGAAAAATAGTTCCATCAAACTGGGAACATGTCCATTGAAAAGAAAACAATCTTAAATTCTTCTATTCATGCTTTATCAACGGTAAAATTAAAACTTTAGTTTGCGTAGAACAGTACAATCATATAAATTGTTGTATGTCTTATAAATGAATTCTAGATTAAAAGCTAAACTATGACTTTAACAATCATATTCTACGATCAACAAAGTCGTAAATAAAATTTCGGATATTTCAAAGTAAAATTATGAATAGTATATATAGACAAGTGTTTATAGAGCAACGTACTCCATTTTTGAAACTTTTCATTGTTGTGTTGTTGTTTATTGTTTTTACTCTGACATCTCTTTTTCAGACACATTTCGTCAACTGAGAAACATGTAGCAAAGAATTCAATTAAACACTGAATTCAAACTATTATAAAGTCGCCATGAGCTAAGAACCTACCCCAAATATTTCATTGTTCTTAATTTGTTTTTTGACTTACATGAAAAATACTGCATACTTTTACACAAAGTCGTATATCCTTCGCAATATATTCGAAAGTTAGAAACAAAATATTCACGAGCTGTACAATGTATTATGCTGTGCTTTTTTAAACTCATTATATTTTGCTAATAATGACATGAACGATACATAGTGCAACTGGATGAAATGCGATGTTACTATCTTTCTATCTACATATTTTTGAAGGATTATGATGCAAACGGTACTAGAATTTGATAACATTGATTTTAAGTTCAAGTTTTGTTTTGAAAAACAAAAATATTTCACGTAATGTTTAGAAGCAATTTACAACAAGTGACCTTAATGTAAGGTGTAGGAAGAAACTGACTAATTATTGTCAATATAAAGCATACATTAATTAAGCCGTTAAGTTTCTTTTTTAGTTTTTATTTCGTTACTATGCAGTATGGGCTTTGCTTATTGATGAAGGCCGTACGGTTACATATAGTTGTTTATTTCTGTGTCATTTGGTTTGTTGTGACGAGTTGTCTCATTGGCAATCATACCACATCTTCTTTTCTATAAAACATATGTTTAAATATTGTAATAGGTCTTGAATGACTTTTAATGTATTACTTGAAACACCCAGTAATTAGATTTTGATTACAATATGGGAAAGTGGGATATCTGGAAATGTTTACATAATTTTCTGATTAGTCTTTATAGTATACTATCAACGGATTGTCCTTACAAAGTCTTCGGGTTATATCATGGATTCCAGAATATTCTTTTCAGTGTAGAAACATTTTATAGACAGTCATTGCATTTAAATATGATAAGAATTGTCAAGAACATTGCTTGCTTTTAACATAAAATCTAGGTCAGTGATCACCTAACTTGTGATGAGAGCCGCCGAAAATACTTACACTTTGTCACATATCATTTTGGAATGTGTTCATGTGTACAAGATTATATAAAGCAAATATATTTCAGGTCATCAATTCATCAACAATGAAAAGATAACAGGTTCGTTACAGATTACATGCCCAGAAATATCTTGCGAACTTCATCATTTTCCACAAGAACACTGCAAAGTCCAGACATTCTTTATGTACCATGGTGCATCGTGCCAGAGTTGTGTAGAGGACATTTGTCATGGTTCACAAGTGGTGCCTGCTTCCCTAATTGGTAATACTTCTCAAGTGCAAAACCTCCAAAAAACAGACAATTCAAATGAAGTCACTCCAAACCAAAAACAGACATTGCGTGTAGTCAATTATATCAATAAATTATGGACTTTGTTTGGAAACAATCGTAAAGTTGAAAATCTGAGAAAAGCGTTTAAATCAGGATATTCAAGGACGAGAAGTAACCAGCGAATGCAAGGATACGGAATAGTGCCTGTTTATGCAAAAGGTATATGTTTTAAAATACAAATACACTATAGTTATAAAAATAGAAAAGAGCATACCTGTATTTTTAATTGAAACCCCTTTCCTATTAAATTGTTTGCATTGTTTAACTTTAAAAGTATACCATATACATGTAAGCTTAACAGAAAAAAAAACGATCGATATTTTGTTTGTTTTGAAATGAATGTTTTTTAATGTACTTTTAATTCATTTTTTAATTAAATTGCAGGTATAAACACCTTAAAACCAAAGTTACATATTAAATGTCCAGAAATAGAATGCCATCATCATCACCAGCCTAAAGCTCACTGCATGGTTCATTCGTACTTTATTTACCATGGAAGAAAGTGTAACGGATGTATAGAGGATATATGTCTCGGTTCTCATACTGTGGTCGATTTCTTAATAGGTAAAAATGATAGTAAATATGCACCAAGTCCAGAAAAACTACCTCTAAGAGATCAGGGAATCGGAAACAGAGTGATAGCTGGAGAATGGAAACCAGGACATTCTCAGCTTCCATTGCTAGAGAATCACAAACATAGCAGTAATGAACAAATAACTCAAGAATCTCATCAAGAATTTACAGACAGAATATATGGTAATTGGAGACCAGGACCCTCTCAACCTCCATTGCATGTAATACACATCCAGAATATAAATAGAAAAATAAATCCTGAAACCATTTTTCCCGACAAACACCAGGAGGCTAGAGGTAGACTTTTCTCTGGTGTTTGGAGATCAAGAAACCCCCAGCCTATTGTGGCGGAGATAGGTGTTCCAAAGAGTAAAGAACAATTAGAATGGTCAAGAAATCCAAATTTCAACAGAATTGAAAATAACATTAGAAATATTGATTCACAGTGGAATCACAAAAACACGAATGGTGTACAAACGAATGCACATATCAATTCAAGACATAACTCCGGCAGAAATTGGAATCCAAATTCATCTACAAAAGTGCAAACAACTTTACAAGATAAACAAACTTCTAAAACCAATAAAGAAGGCAATATTGGTGTGGAACAAAAACAATCGTCTTTAACCAGAAAAGATGGGGCAATATGGCAGATCAGAGCCAAAGGCAAATCATTTCTACAAAGCTTGTTTCATCCAGCATTCTTTAGTTAATAGTTATAATACTCATTATACAATTCCATTGCTGCTTTCGGTAGAAAAAGCAGTTATCGTAGTTAGATCGTTGTAAATCCAAATCATTCTTATGTATAACGCATATTTTAGAAATTATTATGTTTATGGAAATATTTATGTTTTCAGATGGAGGTTTTGAACTTCCTTTACAATAAAAAAAATATATATAAAAAATATGCATTTAAAATAAATAATATGAGGTACGAATTTTGGGAAGGGTTGATATAGATGGACGGGATTTAGAAAGGACTAGTTCGAAAATGAATGCACACATTGCATGCAATACATCAACGCCATATATATATATATTTTAAAATCGAAGTTGATATAAAAAGATTTGTTTTGGTATGCATGCACCATATTGAATAGCCCATTTCCTATATATACTAATTAAGTACACAATAATCAAAATCTTTTGTATCTGTAATTAAAACATTCACAAAGGTGTGATATAGAGGTCACGTTGATATTAAACCAATTAATGAAGGTCAACACTGGGTGTAACGTCTTGGTATTATTTTCTCAATTCTATACGGAGATTTCGTATATTGCAAAAGTAAAATAACAAAAATACCGAACGAGGAAAACTCAAAACCGAAAGTCCGTAATCAAATAGCAAAATGAAATGCTGAAACACAGTGAATGAATGGATAACAACTGTCATATCCCTGACTTAATACGGGTATTTTCTTATGTATTGATTAAACCTGTATTTATAGCTAGCTGAACCTCTAACTTATATGAAAGTTGCATAATATCCATTTTATTGCAACGATGTGTGAACATTTCAAACAGACATAATAGGCAAACATGTCAAAAAGAGGGTACAGCAGTCAACATTGTGTTATAATCTTGATTACTTAAAACATAAATTGACAGTCATGTAGACGTAACTATTCGCTCGTATAGTGCCAATGTGTCAGGAATGGATAAAACATGTAGTCAAACGTGACGGTCTATAAGAATTCTATTCAAACCGGTACCAAAGGCCGTATTAAACTTTTATTAAGACGAGAGGTTTTTGTTTGCTTAGTGTTCAAGGCCTCACTATGACTTTAAGATGAAGAGCATCAAAAGCGGTGTTGTTTTGCTTTTTGCAGTGCAATTACTGATTTTGTGTTATAGATGGATAACACATAACCTATTTTTTCTATTATAAAAAATGCATTCTAGTGTAATCAGCTTCTTAAAAGGAGTTTTCCGGGGGTATTTCTGAACGAAACATTTCAAGGGTTTAACCACAACAATTTAGGCAAACTTACAATGTTGTCGATTGTTGTTGCAATTCGGATTAAGGAGTGAATTTAGCAGTCCGACAACTAATTTTCAATAAAAGAACATTATCAGTATTGCTTTTATCATACTTATAACAGATCAGCGAAGGAAACAGCGTTCCTCGTTCTCAGGGTGATCCATAAACTTTGATCACAACACAACTGTCCTATCCATTTTATCTTATTATATATTAAAACTAATTTGTTTACAATTTTCCGAATAATAAAAGAGAAATGAAAATAATGCAGAAAGAGCTATTATCATATCTCATCTTTAAAGCGTGTTGAATTCAAATGTTAAAACAGGAGAAATTTTATGTTCATACAATAAACTTATGTCTATTGTCAAAGAAACTTCAGATACACACAGTGCATTCCCATTACGGACAAAGCAAGTAACGGTACACAAAATATATATGACGATAGCAAATTGTTTTGAAAAACAAACTTAAACGACAAATATTTGAAAAGCCGAGTACATTTAAAACGTTCTTTAATGGTGGTTCACAATTTATACACAAGTTATAACAGTTGACATGTTAAATGTATGTTATACTTGTAGTATTAACCAACCGCATAATCCGTCAGAAAAGTTTTATATTCTACCTTATAAATTGGACACTATACAGAAGTCTTATGACGAATTTATACAAAGATTTATGTAAAGTTATGATTTATGCCAGTCACTGGGTTACTTAAATAAACAAGTGAATGTATTGACAGCAACCGCATCCTATTTGTACTACTTTTGACCACAAATGGGCCGCGGTAACAACTCTGTAGTACATCCCACAAAAAAGGAATCAACCAGTTATTAAAAAAAAAAATACAATAATATTGCCGTAAATATAGTTTGTTTTTATTTAGAAGATATAGTTACTAAAAAAAGTATAATATAAACAACATTTAAATTAAATTTGGAACTTGTGTAACACGTTCATAAGTGCCTTCAAAGATGTGCCTGTGTGTCCATTAATAAATCAATAAGGGCAAACCCGGCTGTTTTATAGCAAACGTTGTTTACAAAGCTTGAGAGAATTGAAATCTTAGTTTCTTAATGACCAATTTATTTATCAACAGGATTTTTTTTTCTCTGAAAAATGTGTTATGAATCTTGTCATAACCAAAGCACTGACAACTGGGCTAGTGACTTTCTGTAGGACTAGCTCAGCAGTAATAATCAAAAGCTTGTAAATGAAAATAAAGCTTTGTCATTTTTTACGTCTAGATCTACCTTCACAATGAATGCTTAAACCTAAAGATTTAAACTTGTGGGATGTGAAAATACGGAAAAACGTTAGGAGCATGATCAAACGGGAACGTAAATGACATAAGCGTGGCTAAACTTATGCTGCTATTTAGGGAAAATGGTAGTATTTAATTTTCCCAGCATTAGGTTGGCCTTTTGTGTACCCAAGGCAGGTGAAGGAAGTCAAATTAGGAGCGCTGTGATTGGATGTAAGGGTACAATATATTTTTTATTTATCTATGAATAACTGCAGTGTGTATATTTACAATATAAATTTTAAAACCTATTGAAATATTTTCTAGAGAATTATTTGAAAAGACTTGCAAAATTTCATAAATTTGGTGCAAAATGACGGTGGGCATGGATAACATAAACAAGCTCCGTTGGAAGTTGGTCATGATACTATTTGGCTTTAATTTTTAAAACAGAGTAATAAAATACTAACACAACATATAACTGTTTTATCCAGGTTTTTATCTTAAAAAGTGGTAAATTTAGAAAATGTTAACATTGTCGCCTATGGCAGAATAAATAGTACCGTTTTCCCTTTAACTACGTTCGAATAAATGGTCTGACATAGTAGTGATTGGAGTTATCCCTCCTTGAATAACAATGTGCAAGTTTATGGTACAGAATTAAATACAATAAACAATAAAGTAGTGACACTTAATATTTTTTAACCAATTCTGTAGCACTTTTACTATTAATAATCACGTCAACAGTTGATCTGTTTAGGAACTCAAACAACATGATAGTTTAGTTCTTGTTTGTAATATTACAAAATTAAAAGCCTTTTAATCTTTGTTTTTGAATTTACATAATATTATAATTGGTTTCTAGTCTTAACATAAAAATGTATGTAGACAAGAAGAGTCTTGTTATACTATTTGTATGGGATATGACACCACACCGAGGTTTGGGTTGCATAGAATCAAAATGTTGACTCTCAGGACTGGTTTTGCGTTTGAAACATAGAAATGATTTTTTGAAAATTCATTATATTTGTATCGGAAGTGTAATGCAATTGTTTAAAGCTGGTAATCAAATCATCATTGTCTAGCTACTGAAGAAGAAAATCGATGGTTTACATGTCGAAAGCCATATGTAATTCAGAGAAGAGAGGCGAAAGATACCAGAGGGACACTCAAACTTATGAATTGAAAATAAACTGACATCGCCATGGCTAAAAAAAAAGACCAACAGACAATTAATAAATCTGTAAACACAATATATTAAACTAAAGACTGAGAAACATGAAAACCACCAAATATTTGGAGTGTGGTATAAAGTGCCCCGGAAGGGTAAGCAAAGATTCTACTCCACATGTGGTACCCGTCGTGATTCTCCTGTTAGTACAAACCCGGTAAGAACTTTTTTCGGTAGGTAAAGCTCAGGAAAAGTAGACGGGATTGAAGAGGGACGAAAGATACCAAAGGGACAGTCAAACTCAGAAATCTAAAATAAACCGACAACGCCATGGCTAAAAATGAAAAAGACAAACAGACAAACAATAGTACACCTGACACAACATAGAAACTAAAGAATAAACAACACAAACCCCACAAAAAACTAGGGGTGATCTCATGTGCTCTGGAAGGGTAAGCAGATCCTGCTCCACATGTGGCACCCGTGGCGTGCTTATGTGATAACAAATCCGGTAAATAGTCTAATTCGGTAGGTCACTTTCATGCAAGGAAAGGGAACTGTAGTTACAACTAAGGAACATATCCGATATCATTTGTGAATTGGTTATTCCATAACGGTCAACTAACTCGTAAAATATACGAAAGGATGATTTCAACCTCACCATTTAGAACCATGTTTAAAAGCTTCCTTATGAGCAGTACTGTAACCCTCTATCAAGGAAATCATTATCAGACATACAAGCCCTGGAATATGGTATCACCTAGGGGATGTATATTCCGTATGCAGTCACTGGTGGAATGTTGCTATGTAGAAATAGAAAGTTCACAACTGGGAAGCCGAATCATGTCGTTTGTCGTAAGTTTTGTTTGTAACCGGTATGCATTGTCAATTTTTAGATGTAAGAAAAGATATAAGGTATACTAAACTTTATATGTTGTATCCTTTATCTCAAGTTAGATTGGATAGATGCGTTCAACAAAGTGGCCAAACTTTTAATTATTTCGTGAGAGATCATCATCTTTATAGTGGAATGTGAGGTTAAAGATTACTACTTAACTATTTACTTCTTTTCTTCCTTCGTAAGAAGTTCATGTATGAAGTCAGCCTCATATTAACAAAGGTACAGGTCAGCAAGAGGGGCACAGTTAGTTCCGTAAGTGTTCATTTTTGTGTCTGTTTACTTTAATGGGACAGTTTTCTCTTCTGCGATTCATCGAATGCATCATAATTACGTGCGATACTGTTGATGTCACTTGTTATTTTTTTTATACCTCTCCTTACCGTAGGAATTTCAAATGTACGTTCGTTTCAATCCCTCATAAAGACACTGCCATCCATCTTTCGTCATCTGAAACATGGTTTATGTTTTCAGATTTCATTTAATTTACGTACAATTAAACTAATAATTAAGCAACGGAATGACATCGTTTTGTTTATGTATATTGTTGAAGTTTATATTTTATCATTGCATTGCTTGCAGTTTTCACACAATGTAGTGTCTAGTTGTCCATTTCACGTCAGATCATTGCTTCTGTTTGAGGGCAGCTCTTTTTTTTTTTATCTACTATACCTTTTTTCAATTCTTTCCAATGTTGACGTGCATGATTTAAGTGTTTGTTATTCAAATTAAAGCTTTCTTTTATCATTGTTGATATATCACTGAAAAAATTGTCACATCAAACATGAAATATAACATTTTTGTAATCATATCTCATTCATTATTTACTAATTTTAATGCATTGCTTTATGATTTAAATATTAATTAGCAATAACTAGGTTGTTGACACTTAAAAAAATCATGGTGGTCTGTGTTTATGTATTACTAAAGAGGATGAGAAGATGACAGTTTGAGAGACGGGGGTATTTGAAAAAGTTTAACAAATATTTATGAAATACACCTATAGCTCCTGAGGTGACAGTGCATTGCCTTCATTTTGTGACTGACAATAGATGCCTTGAGGAATTGCACATCTAAAAGATTAAGATTGTAATGTACAGTGCTTTAATAAATTTGAATTTGCCAAAGGGCAATAAGAACTGTGTACTTAGCTATGGAAAGGGGTTGCACTCTTTAAAAAGAAGACCTCTCCCTTCAAGAGCAAACTCAAGAAATTATAACATGGGCATATTGAGTTAAACGTTGTGTACATACATGTGTTCAACTGCTTACGCTATGTCAACCTTTTAATGCGTAAGAAAATATAACCTGTAAACGGGTGGTCTTTTAAAAATGGTCTATATGTTCAGTAATTGTCGTTTGTTGATGTGGTTCATAAGTGTTTCTCGTTCCCCGTTTTTTATGTAGATTAGCTAGACCGTTGGTTTTTCCGTTTGTATGGTTTTACACTTAATATATTTTTTGGGGTTCTGTATAGCTTGCTATTCGGTGTGAGCCAAGGCTCTGTTTTGAGACCGCATCTTGACCTATAATGGTTTACCTTTATAAATTGTGACTTGGATGGAGAGTTGCCTTATTGACACGCATACCATATTTTCTTACACAGAAGAAGACGGATAGATAAAGATGACTTCCGATGAAGAGATTGATCTCTAGCTTCGAGTTTTAAACTAATACTGTAGGTCCCAATATAGAAAAAAAGAGATATATTTAGATTTCAAATGAGACAACTCTCCTTCAGAGACCAAATAACGTTTAAAAACTATAGGTCACCGTACGGCCTTCTATGTCTGGTTTATACAATAATCAACATACGAAACAGAAATGGGATATACAGCATAAAACGACAACCACTGAAGTACAGACATGTGACTTGGGACAGATACATACATTTTGTACATCTTCAGAGTTTGGCGGTGTTGGACCCTCCCTTATTCTGGGACATTGAGTAACAGCAAAACATAAGAAGAAACTATAAAAATCAGTTGAAATAGGCTTAACTTATCAGAACGATGCAAAGAACAACATCAAACAAAATCACAGACAGGAAGTGACAAGGTATATATCCATCCCTCATCCTTAAAACAGAACAGAAAACACTAAGAACAGAAATGAGAGTACTCGAATTTACTGACAGCTAGTTCAAAGCCAATGACAACCAATAAATAATTCACAATTCTAAGATAAGGATTCTAGGCTGTGAAAGTTAAACTCTAGTAAAATATTATCTTCCCTGATGTAGCAATTAATACTCAAAAGTTTTCTTTACCCAAGTAAGTACATGTATAGTTTATTCGTTTTTTTTTAATTTAAATTATAGTTTAGATTTGTTATAGTTGATGTATATATCCTGAAATGTAACATATTAGTGATTGATAATCTTATTTTTATTCGTTATAATGTTGTTTATGAAGTGTTGATGTGTTTAATGATTAAAATCTTAAATAGCTGCAAGCACACATGGTTGCTTTTAGTGAAAAATAAATACAATTTTGTACTTTATGTTAATTCGTAAAATGAAACAAGCCGGTGCAATAAACTTTAATTGGTAATTTATTTTCACCGAAAAAGAACAACATTTTTTATTCAGAGTGAAAATAGTTATTCAATTAAACAAGGATACCAATATCCTTGCGGTGAGTTTGAAATACATTGAAACGAAAATAACTTTTTATTGACATGCTTGCAAAACCTTATAATCCGGCTGATCGGTGAACAAATTGCTCAAATAATGAAGAAAGCACCAAATTTTGCATGATGGTAAATTTTTGTGTACTTAGCAATATTAGCTATGGACCCACCTTCAAAATTTAATATGACGGTTTATTTCAAGATGGCCGCCATACGTTCTAAATAATTTTCCAGTATTGCACAAACCACAGTGGATTTGATGATGGGAGCACAAACTCCCACACATTTAAATGAATTGGTGTACTTGGCAGAATTTTGTTTTGATCTATCTTTAAAATTCAAAATGGCGGCTACTTTTTCAAAATTACCGCCTTGAAAAATAAGCAAATATTAATCTTTGCAATTATTTTGTATCAATAATTCTGACTGGATTACAGTTAGCGTAAAATTCTCTATCTCCTTGTCTGTAACTAAAGAAGCCGACATTTTGAATTGTTGAATGTATTGACATGTAATTTCTACAATAATAAACCACAAAACTCACATGTTGCACCTAAAAAAACTTCTTTTTTATCAACTTTTATTACATTCTGAAGCGGCAGAGAAGCAAGAAAACGTCCGGTGTTTATGTTTGACGCAGGAAGCATACCTATGACGTCACCTATTAGGGACCAAAGAAGGGACTAAAGAAGATAACATCTTTTCACGGAATTTTTTTAATGAAGAAATAAAGATTGAAATATAATTATGAACTTGTTTTGCATTAGAATAGAGATAACTGTATTGTATTTGACGCTTTGCGGACGTCCATCGGTAGTTTTACTGTCTCAAATACCCGTTTAAACTAAATTTGCGACAGTAAAACTATCGATGGACGTGCTTAAAGCTTCAAATACAATACAGTTATCTCTTAATTGACCTGAATTTAAGCATTTTAATAAAATATAGTGTCATTTAGTCTCTGTACCAGTTCTGTCCTTTTGATTTTGCCTAGCTTGTCATTTTATATACAGAGCAGTAGCTTTCATCATCATCATCGTCATCATCATCATCATCATACTTTATTTCCTCCTATAGGAGATTGACAAAATGCATATGCAAAATATGTACAATTACAAAGTTTTGAAATTAGATAATAGAATTAAAGTCACTTAATATTTTGGATTGAAAGTATTTACAGTCTACAGTATTTAAGAAAGGAAAATCCTGCAGTAGTAGCTTTCATTAAAAGCTGCAATATTTGTTCTCTTAGGTCACACATAAAAGCTGTGAGATTTATCTGCCCTAAGATATTATTTAGTGCCTATCTTAAGTTCAGATAGTGTACTGTGATTTGAAAATTGTATAAACACATATCAGTGACATGGCAGGAATTGAGGACAACAAGGACAAGAACATTGAAATTGCAGAAACTGAATCACTTGGAATTGGGGATATGGAGAAATCAACAGCCGAAGACACTTCAACAGAGGGAAAACTCATAAATGACTATTCAACAATTGTACCAAGAGTTTTTAGCAGATAGGAAATCTAATGCTCAAAGAACAGCTGAAAATGACCGTACTATCAAGTTTCTCCAATGCTGACTGCCGTGCCTACTAACAGTACCATCCCTGTCGATTCAGTGTCAAATCCTTCTCCTCCCACATTTATGACTCCAATTATGACAACCTCGTCAGCTTCTGGGCTCTAACAGGCTTGCCACAACAGCAAGCTGACTCCACTGACCGATTCAGGAAAGGGCAGAGGAAACCGCTCTTCTTCAGACTCCTCTATGGAGAAAGAATGTACTCGATGGCAAGAAAATTCTGGTGCCAGGGACCGGAGCCGAGGCCCACGGCTCCCAAAATGCAAATTTTCAATGGAAGAGGATCTATGACTTTGGAGGTGTTCATTTACCAATTTGAACGGACTGCCGATAGACGACAATGGGGAAAACGGGAAAAAGGTGTGTATGCTCCTAGATTGCCTGTCCGATGTTGTCTTGGAGTACGCTTGTAAGGTAAACACAGATGATGATTCAAAAACCTCAAGAAAAGCATTGAAGCAGCGCTTCAGCAAGAAAGACGATCGTACCAGATTGGAACCGTAGCATTCCTCATTGGATGTGAAGACAAATATTCTGTAATAGAGAGGACCCAGAAACGACCAACAAGGCGTTAAAACAATTTAAAACCTCAAAACTAGCCAATGTTTGCTATCAACTAATCATTATAATCGCTTGGAGATCACCAGATCAATTGAAGATCACCTGATCAATATACACGTGGAAGATCCCCTGAGCAATATAATTGCGGTAGATCGCCAGATAGAAATGCATCCAAGTTTAATGCCTATCGACCAGCAACACCCCCACCAAGCCAGAGATCATATAGCCCCTAAGGACAACGGTCACCATCTCCACGGACAAACTCATGAAATCCCAGTTATTACAGGCAACGAGTCGGGCCACGAAACATCACCTCATGACAAAACCGAACATAGGCCCATGGCCTCGATCGATATTGTCATCAGACGAACCCTTGGAAAGGGCCTAGCAGTACGAGGTACTATATACGACAGTGTGTGAGCATGATGTTTTCTTTGCTCAGTGCTCGAAACATGAAATCCGACATTTTGATTGGTTCATTTTGGAGTATGAGTACAAAAAAAAAAAAAACTCGAAAGTTATATGACTTCCAGGCCTGGTATGTAATGTACAAATACTAATATATTAGAATCGCTTATGATGTCCAAATACAAAATAAAAGATATAATAATAAGATTGTTTACTAAGTAAGTTAATCTTTTAGATCGATTCTTGTATACAAATAAAAAAAGCATGCATTTATAAAACGTCAAACCCCCTAAAAACACGTTTACAAAATAACTTATAAACCAGAAGTATTTCTTTTATCTATTTTTTTTTTGGCTCCAATACATACGGTAAAATCCAATACATACGGTAAAATTGAAGGTGTTACTAACACCACTAATTCAGGCCCGGCCAGAAAGCACATACCAGAAAGTAGTACATATTTAACACAAAATAGTTCCTACGCATGGACATAACTTTCAAAATATTTAGAATATTTTATCAATTTTGGTATCAAATGAAAGCTGCATGACTGGTGATCATTGCAGAACAATTTTTGACTGATAAATTTGAATAATAAAAAAATGGCATGAGATTTAAAAAGGAGGGAACATTTTGCCTTTTTGTCAGATCGGAAGTACTAGTACCTGTTTTGGTACATCCGAAGTTCCGGGAACCAGTTCTTTCTTATATGCCATGTAAGGTATGTTGATTTTTTCAGTACAGGACACCAGAAGGTGTTGCTTTGACATGCAATGATTGTCACTTTATTTGAACTTAAGATAAAACAGCTGTGACCATTCGAAATTGAGGAATTTAACATAGAAAGCAATGGGGCCATTAATTAGTGGTGTACTTCCTGAAGAGCATTGAGACTGTGGTACAATAGAGGGAAACTTTTAGATAGCCAAAAAAGATTATTACAGCTTGCGGTAATGCAGTTATTATTGCGTTGAAAGATTCTTGAATTGATAACAAACACTGAACTGTCATATATTATATTGTTTTAAAAAGTTACACATTTGTACATTTCACTTACTTTATAATAAAAGTTCATATTCAAACACTTGATAAACAAGAAATCTGTTGCAAAGTAATCGTGGATATCTGATGGTTTTGTCATCAATAAAAACAAAAGGTAAATAAGATGCATCAAAGGTCTTTGCAGGTTGTAACTTTTTTCCTTTACCGTGTGTATATGTTACACGAGTCATTAGCTTAATGTTACGAAGTTCAAAAGACAACAGTCGTTTAATTCATTGTATTTAATCAATGGAAATTTGTAACGATTAAATTCAGTGTGTAAAATTACAACGATTAATCAAGGTCTTATTAAACTACTTTGAAAAGTTAAATCAGCTTAGATATGGCATCTGTGAACAGAGTGACTTTTAAGGTAAGAATAATTTAATTATCGGTATATTTTATATCCTTCCCACAAAATTTATGAATTCCGCATTTGATACAGTTAGCTCCATAAGAAATGGTAATGAGGTTTGATACTATATATAGCTAGTAAGAAGTCAATGTAAAGTTATCAGTCATACATGTACATGTTAATCAGTACACATCGTTAACAGATTTGAATATTTGAATTTAAACATGTTTGTGTCTGCAACAATCAAATTTAGTTCTACCAATTACCATCAAAGATTTATACGACCGACGTGAAGAGAGGGGTTGGCACTGCTAAAGGAACATGGGTATGAGGGGACGGGTACCGAGAGTCAGAGGGAAATGGGGTGTGTGTTTATATTATTTTTGTTTGGGGTTGTAAAACGGAAACAGGGTGCGGTAACCGGTGGAAGAGGGGACAAGCTCCAGGAAATGTTTTTTCGGCTAGAAGCAAGGGGAGGCAGTGGAAATTAAGGACCTCTTGTCAACTCACTCTGAAGATCATAAAACTTTTTTTGTACTCAGACTCAAGAATCAACCAATCTAAATACCGGATTTTGTGTTTCGAGCATGATTTTTGTGCTCCGAGCACTGAGCAAAGTTTTATGACTTCAACCCCAGAAGAGAAATCTTTGTACTCGAAATTACTAGCATCTTAACAAATATAAAATTAACTTACTTTTAGTGAATTCCTTTATTTAATTTTTGATTTTTAGGGTACATTATCATTTTACATGTTTATTGTATCAATATAATGTTATGTAAATATTTTTCGTTTTTAAAAGTGTTATCAAACTTTACATTGCCGATATAAAATAGCTACATAGCAATTTCTTATATTTTCATCGCCAAGTTATAAACATATTACCATATGCAGGTTTGGGCTAAACATCTGTAGTGCTCTGAATAGCCCTCAGTGACTTTTATTTTGTCCGTACGACCTTTGTTCGACCTTTTATCTTTTGGTCATCATATTTTCTCTGTAGCCCGACGTCTAGTATGTTTCCATACCATCTTTATAGCACCTTCCCCTTTTTTAAGTACTTAATATTATCAAATAAGGCTTTGATCTTCATCCTCAAATTAGAAATGTGTACAATAAGTGGCAAATATGCAATAAAATATGTCACACCTGTCGTATTATAGTCCGTGTTCTGTTTTAAATTTTGATAAGGATAAGCAAAGGTCAGTCTTAATTTCTAATACAATATATTTATTGGAAATTGTATAATGTCAAATCGGAGTGTAAAATGAGAGGGGAAAATACAGCATTGTTGACTCCATCAAGGACATGTCATAGTCTTAAATACATGTAACCCCTCTTACCAAGGATAAGGTAACTGATAAGATAGTTCAACTTATAATTAGACACGACTTCAGTCGTTAAAATTGTGGAAACTTTAATCGAGTTTATTAGTACACATCCTCAACTACTGGTGCCTGAAAAGGTAAGGGACACTTATATTGATATCAATATTAGATATACTTTCAGAGGCGGATCCAGGGGGGAGGGGGTGTCCGGGGTTGGAACCCCCTTTTTTGGCCGATCAATGCATTTGAATGGGGACATATACATGTAGTTGGAATCCCCGATTAATCTTGGGTTGGGATCCCCCCCTTCCCGGCCCCTTTTTCGAATGGCTGAATCCGCCCCTGACTTTCAAGACTGTTCAGTCATATTTATGGTCCGTTACTTAGTTGCTTCGATACAGCCATTCTGCTGGTTTTTTTTTTTTTTTTTGCCTTATTGTTGATTGCAATCATTCACACAACAGTCGTGTTCTGTCTTTTAACATGTGTTCTGCCTATACTCACAAGACTTGGTTGACAATATATTTACGAACATATAACCATTTTAGAATAAAATGTGTTAAATATTAAATTTATTTATTAATAATTATGAAACTTATAATATAAATTGTGATGACTTAAGGTGGTACCTAACACTACAGGGAGATAACTCTGTAAAGTCAGCTTAACGTTTTAATTACGTTGTGTTGTAAAGGGAATATTAGGCTTCTCAATGATCAAAATTGGTGTTTGTCAAACTGCTACATAACCAGTGTAAATTTTCTGACAAAACGGTTGGATCAAAATTTTTGAAATTTTTATATTTTTGTTAAAGGGTTAAAGTAAATACTTTGACAAAATTTTATGAAAATTAAACGAGCCAAATTAATTTTAGTGAAAGTGTTGGGTACCACCTTAAAATAACAATGCTATGTTTATTGAATCTTGAATGAAAAAGATACCGGTATCGTGCAAGAATTCTTTGTTGTTGAAGTTTAAAGAATAACAACACTGATATATTTTTATATGAAAAACTGATTAACACGTACTCCTTATTTTCATTAACAAGTGTGTTTATATTTAATTCAAATAATACCAATTGTTGTAATGAAAGTGCTAAATAATCAGAAAAAATGGAGTAGCGACTGTTTACAGATGACTTTTGGGGTGAAAAAGGTCACTGTTGTTATCTATTTTACTAAATGATTTAAAAGTTTAAAAATGTTGATAGATTTCTCTGTCGGTAAAATCTTACTCTTTTTTCATTGCAGAAGTGTGTTATTATGGCCGCATTTCTTTCTAACCAAATTTTTGTAAACGTTGTGTCGCGTTTGTTGCTGTTTTCTAAACGCTACATAAGTTGAAACAAATACATCGTTTAATAAGTCTTTAACGACCCTGTTTGAACTTTCAATAAATCATGCACATGTTGTTGGTAAACAGACTTTTTTACATACGTAGAAACAAATCCAGCGTTTGTACTAACAAACGACAAACGACAAACTGCAGGCGCATTTTTAGCGTTTGCATAGTTTGTCAAAGTTTATGTAAACTTTGCAAACGTATGTTTGAAAGAAATGATCAAAACATGTGCGCGCTTAGCCGTGTTTATCGTTTGTGTTAGAAAGAAATGCACCCTTAGTTAAAAAAAATAACAATTGTTTGAATGATAGTGTTGAATAATCACAACACAAAGGAGAAACAACTGCTGAGTTTTGTATAGATATAGATCAGTGTTGTTATTTAACACAAAATTTTATTTTACAAAATAGTTTTAAAGTTATAAACTTCTTAGATGGAAAAGTATTGTGAGTTTCCTCCCTTTATATAAACATAAATGGAATTGGAAGTCTTGAGTAAGTACAGATGGTACGCCTAGAACGTTCAGTCATTGTCGTTGGTGCATGCCTGTTATTGTTGTTTTTCGTAAATTGTTTTATAATAGGTAGATTGATTGTTTTCTCAATTGAAATACGTTTAATATGTTTTGTATCGTGGCTTTTTATAGGTTTTCTCATGGTTGAAGGTCGTACAGTTTATTATAGTTGCTTACATCCACTTCATATGAACTGTGTTTGGTGGTTGTCTCATTTGTAATCATACCACGTCTTCTTATTCCTATATGGAAAACCTGCAAATACATATTGTGCATTTGTTCTATTAGATGTTGTTGGCTGTCACAAATATTCAGTACAAATGAAAGATATTAACACCAGTCACACCCTACATGCACAAATCCATTGCAAACCATTACTAGTCAAAGTTTACATTTGTGATACGTCCATCTTTTTGTCAATGTAACTAACACTGGACAGAATTCCAACTTTCTTTTGTATTCAGAGGACAAAATCTAGTTAGAGGTTATCTTAATCATCTCATTGTTTGGTTTTTTTCCTTATTTAGAGTTCAGGTTGATAGCAGATTACTTTTTATCATTTTTGTTTTGTAAAAACGATAAAATGTGAATCTGGACAACTTAGAGCGTGGCATATTTTAAGAATAGACACCTGTTAATTTTTGGATTGCTACTTCCGTTGTTTGGGTTGCTGTCTCTTCTAAGTATACCAACACGTCTTTTCATTTATAAATTACTGTTTACATTTAATATATAAGCTCGTATCTTGTGCTGTTTGAATCCATAAAAAGTGGTTATATGAAATATATAATATACCCATAGACAATATTTCATAATTTTGTTTAAGAATTGAATGTTTCTTTTTGTAAATTTACTGGGGTGTAAAAGTGTTGACCGAAGTACATTTTGTATGAAGCGCGGAAGCGCTTCATTCTAAAAATGTGCGCACGGTCAACGCTTTTACAACCCTATAAAGTTACAAAAAGAAGCATTCAATACTTATAATTACATTTTTTAGCTATGATCATGAAAACACGAATTTTATATATTTTTTTATTTAATTCACCTGTGCACTTTATTGTTGGAACACGTGTTATCATGAATGAAAAGTTGTATTGAGCATTGCAACCACTGATTGCAACTGCTTACGGAATAACACGTGATGTGCAGTTAGCCAATCAGAATAAAGTATTATAATGAAACATACATCTAATGTAATTATGTCATTATGTTTTGTGACAGTCTATGAAAAAAAGTCCACAGAGTGGAAAATTTCCATATACATGCTGTCTTTGTATGGACAATACTTGATTGATAGATAGTAATAGAATTTGTCTTGTTAAAAAGAGGTTATCCACAGTCAAATTCTGTGTTTTCCTAAAATTTAGTCTCATGAAAAAAAAGGACGATGACATAATTGAAGTGTTTAGTTTTATTGATGAGCACAAACATGTTTTATGAGAGATTGTAAGTCATTTACTTATATTTATACAATTAAGTATCATGGTACAATTAAAATACATGTTTTGATTAATCACATTCATTTGTTAGTATGAAACTATTAAGAAAAGAAAAGGTACCTTATTGTCCTCGTTAACATTAGTAAAATATAATTTCTATACAGCTGTTTGTTTTTGTCAGTAATATACATACCATTTGACATACTTATAGAAATTACAATTAACACATTATATTTTAATCATTTATAAACGGAAAGTTGAAGTTGGCGTTGTAATGATAAAACATATGTTTATTTGATAAATCAAATATCTGCCTTAAAATATTTTCAGTTATAAATATGTGAAAATGTGCTTCGTGTTTGTGTACTATTAATGACAAATATCTGATGCAGTATAATTTCTTGTTTAAACACCACGGCCGTCACTCGGCTAACCGAGAGATTAGTTGGTTAATCTATATTGAATATATGGCTATATGTGCGGTTTGTATAGATTGCACGTATAGCTCCTGAATTGGGCCATTCCAGTTAATATCTGCTAAAGGGGGTTGGATGGTCCTTTCTGAGGGGTGTAAAATTTATACATCTTAGGGGTAAAAATTTTGTTTTTTTCTTCCGACACGTACACTTATACACAAAAAACTTCTGAGGGTCTTGCAGCAGTAAATAATTTAAAATAATTACATCTTAGGGGTTACAAAAATGCCTATGTCAGATCTTGGGGGTGCTTTTGAATGTAGACAGTAACGTGTCATGCATTATCTGGTATTGTATTTAAAATTCTGATAGGTACAATCCTTGCAGTAAAAAATTCTGATAGGTAATTTTTTCCCATAAAAGCCCATCCACCCAATATGAACAGAAACTCTACTTCTGATAGGTCTTAATTTTTAGATCTGATAGGTAGTTTTTTATGATGTTTTTTTCTGATGCGTATAAACAAAATTCTCCCCATCCATCCCCACCTGTCAGAAATTAACTGGAATGGCCCATTGTATGACGTGTAATGTAGATTGCATTTGTAGCTCCTGGATTGTATGACCTGCAATGTAGATTGCACGTATAGCTCCGGGATTGTATATTGTTTGACGTGCAATGTAAATAGCATCCATAGCTCCTCGAATGTTGGACGTGCAATGTAGATTGAATGTATAAATTCTTGGTTGTACATGTATGCTATGCAATGTAGATTGCATTTATAGCTCCTGGATTGTTTGACGTGCAATGTAGATTGCATTTATAGCTCCTTGATTGTATGACGTGCAATGTAGATTGCATTTATAGCTCCTGGATTGTTTGATGTGCAATGTAGATTGCATTTATAGCTCCTGGATTGTTTAACCTGCAATGTAGATTGCATTTATAGCTCCTGGATTGTTTGACGTGCAATTTAGATTGCATTTATAGCTCCTGGATTTTTCGACGTGCAATGCAGATTGCATTTATAGCTCCTGGATAGTTTGACGTGCAATGTAGATTGCATTTATAGCTCCTGGATTGTTTGACGTGCAATGTAGATTGCATTTATTGCTCCAGGATTGTTTGACGTGCAATATAGATTGCATTGATAGCTCCTGGATTGTTTGACGTGCAATTTAGATTGCATTTATAGCTCCAGGATTGTATAACGTACACCCCATAAAGGCATAATGCATCTACATGTATAATTCATAGATCGTATGAGGTATGATTAATGCATGTAGTAAAAGATACAAAATGTGTCGAGGTGCCATGAACCAAACTTTCTTAATTCAGCAATTCTAAAGAATTTATAGGGAATTGGCTGTCGAATTCCTGTTCACCGATTTGACTCAAATGTTTATATTTGATTTATAACATTCTAAAACGTATATCCAAATTAAAATAAGTCTGATACAAATAATTAACAAAGCAGGGGCTCTTATATATGTATCAAGAATGCGTGTGTATTTTTGTCATCATTAACCATCGAGATGACCTCCGAAGATTGCTGACACTCATATAACCCAATATAAACATAAATATAAATATAAACAGATAGCGACCATGCTATTAGATTTTTCCAGGTCTGTTTGATTTCATATTGTAGGTTAAAAAGTATGATTATCATCGTCTTTACCTGTATAAGAATGGTTTGTTTGGGACGAATCAGTCAACCAAATGGTAAATCCTTGCATCACTTTCATTGTTGACATTATTTTCCTTTTAGCTAAATACACGAATAACCAATCTTCAGCTTAGGAATTGAATTGAAGGTCACATTAATACGGATTCAATGAGGTCGAATTGCTCTTTTGCAAGTAAATAATTCTTCAGCGATATTTCTTATTTTATTTTGAGAAAATCGAACCAAATTGGCTGCTAAAGGCTAATTATTCTTTCGCTATTTCAATTCCATTAATGATTGCACAATTTTTAAAAAATTGTATATCCCGTAGCAAAATGCCCCTTTAAAATGTTTGCACCACTAGTCGTTATAAATGCGATGCCTTCGAAGTGCTTTATTGGATTTGCATTCACATCTTTAACCGAAACATAGAAACGTTAGGAGCTATTTATATTACCAAAAAGGGAAATAAAATAAATAGCAAAGGTCATCTAGAGTCGACAATATTAATCGTTAAAATTAAATTTCTAGTCAATCTACCAGATAATAAATTAATTTATCAATTAGACCAAGGCAGCTTCATAACAAACTATTTTTTGCTCGTTTACAAATGTCTACTACATTCGTCAAAACCTAATATGGTTGTGTTTTTACAGGATATGTGGGACCCTAGTGATATAAACATTGACATAGCTCTTATTTAACCTCTCAAGAATAGTAAACTAGTCGGTTCCAATTTATATTTCGATTTTAAAAAGATCTGAAGTGTTTTCTCAACTGTTATTGATATACGAGTTTTCAAAAGGTTCATGATGTTGTAATCGATTACAAAACACAAACATGAATGGATGTCTTAATCTGTCCGAGAATTTACTTGGATATGCCTCATTTCAATGTTTATTATTGTATATTTTACATCACTTTGCTTAGAGATTTTATAATTAGGGGACGATTATTTAGGGCGGACAGGGGGACTTTATTGTAACATCTAATGCTGACGTGAGTTAATAAATGTATTTGCAGAGTTTTGTCTTGCAGAATATTAATTTTTGTCGTTGATTTTGGCAAGCTTACTGTTTTTTCTTCTTACTAGGCCAGGATATTCATTTCCAAAATCCTCATGTCCCCAAATATATGGGCCCAGTCCATTATTCTTAGGTCGAAAACTTACATGAAAAGCTTCATAATTTTTGCACATATTTCAGGTATTTTTGTCCAATTCAATCCTTTGACATTTTCTCGTTTGACATCTATCTATATTTAGTGTGACGCATGGGGAAATGTTAATCTCATTGTAAACTCACCAATAAAAGTTACTTGTCCAATTTTGCCAGTCGGCAATATTCATAATGCGTTTCCAAATCAATTCATTTTCGATACAAGTCCGTATAATTTAGTATAACCATACAAATTACCATGCTAGTATTCAAACGACTCTGTAAAGCGATCGCATTAATGCCGATGATATATGCATACATAAAACAATAAGTTCTTCTTCCATATTTATAAAAAAAATATATATCGAATTCAGAACAATATATAATCATATAAATGGGATATAATAATGCCATTATTATAGTTCTGATGAACATTCAAATCATTATTACCTCGATCTGAAATTGTGCAGCTGTCTCGTGCTGTTTGACGTCTGCTATATCTCGTGCTGCTTTGTGTCTGCTATAAATTGATCCATGACTGTAACGACACTAAATATGGTTATCATAAGTTATGTCAAATTATATCTTCTATAATCGAGACTATATCTTTACAATTTTGTTAAAAGCATTTACATGTTTGTATATCTAATGATAATTTATTTTGCTCATTTTTTTCTCTCTTGAGACTATCAAAGAGTTATCATATTGTTTTGAACTAATATAGTTAATTTTTATAGCCGTTTTTTACATCAACGAAATGTGTGATATTTTTTTAACATCGCATGTTACAAATTCAACAGTGCCACCTTGTTACAACACTTGATATTTTAGTCTATAAAATAAAAAGGAGATCTGGTAGGATCGCAAATGAGACAACTTTCTATATATGACCAAATGATAGACTGTATAACAAGTGAAACATTTTAAAAATGCTTCTACTTTTTTGCCTCCAATGTTGTCTTATTTTTTCTACAGAAAAGTTTTTTGTCATATCAACCAATTTCTTAACGCCTACATTTCGTTTTAAGTTTGCGATAATTCCATTAATATAGACTCGTCGTTTGTTATATTAAGAAATAGATTATCATTGATATTCGATATTTGTAAAGATATCATGAAGATTTGTTCACTTTTTTCACTATTTGACATTTAAACCGTATCGTTTGTGATATGTAAACTAAATAGATATCAATAGACATTGCTCCGTGGTATTACGTACAGCAAAGAAATTGTTCGTTATACCGTTGCGTGAAAATGTCTTTGTCTGATATAAAGATCTAAATGTCTCACTTATATCGACAGCTAAAACCTTAAATAGTTTCCTGTACAAACGTACTCGTTGATCTTCAAATAAAAGTATGAAAAGAACACTTTATAAATTTGATGCATCCGAATTTATTAGTAAAATGTGTACATGTACAAATCAAAACTACGAAGGGTTTCGAGATATGGTTTACTCGTTTGCAAGTCCTAAGGGTGAATAGAAATATTATGTTCACAACAGATTTTTCAGACCAGCTGACCCTTGCCCAAGAAGGGCGTTCGTTTGGTTGTACGGGATTTACAAGTACGCAGCCACGTCCGGTCAGAACGGGGACATTAATCCAATTCATCATGTAGAGAGAGACCAGTGTCACTTTCTCTCATACTTAGAACAATTCAAACAACTTTTTGTGATTTGGGGGTTGTAGGTGACCGGTTGCAAAGCTAAATTTCTGTCCATATCAATATATATCCTCATTTCCAAGTGACATTATAATTTTGTCCGACGCACGGTCTCTATAACAAAAACTTCCTATTGAATTTATTGGTAATTTTTTCTCGTCCTAAATATAGATGATGTATTTGCCACTGAACCGACAATCAATCAACTAATCGTTCATTTGTGTAGAAAGTAACGTGGACTTGCGACTACTTGTACGTGTTTAGAGTTTTCTGTTACTGTCAAATATATGCATCTTCGCTAGTCAACGATTACGATCCACTTCTCTACTCTCGGAGGGAATTAAGTGGATCGTAACCCTTGACTAGTAAAGATGAATATATTTGATTTACTCTGGCATTCTGACGATCTTCCTTCTCATATTACCCACCACTATTCGTATACATGTATGCGATAAAAATATCATGTAACAAAAAATATTAAGGGACCTGCGATCAGTTTCACTAAAATTCTTACGACTTACGTTGATCGTATGTATGTTGATTTAATCTTGAGTAACCATCAACTTTGGTCGTTACATTCTTTGTGAAACTGATGACTGGTCATTTAAAAACAATGTCGCTAACAAGCAGTGGTTTATATTGTTCTATGTTATTATTTGAATACAATTTTGTTTTGTAGGTACTCATACATTTTGTACATGCAGTATAGAATTGATTTGATATTGTTAATCAATCCAGAAAATATTATATTCGATTTAATTTTTATTTTACAAGATATGGGTAAACAGTCCTCTATTAATTTCACAGGAGGTTATTCTTTTCCCGTAGATATCTATTGATATTCCAAAAATGAATTACCAGCATTTGACATTTTCCTCTTTTGAATTTTGTCAGATTAATCTGCCAAATCTTGAGTAATTTGTCTGTGTGTTCAATACTTAACGTAAACAGACTTGAGTGAGAGATACGGAACTACCCTTTGATGGAGATATATTAGTGTAGAGAGTTTATATCATAATATGGATTTAAGTTCATGCTTTATATTCCGACGATCGTATTTTGTTTAAAGGTAAGGTTTCTCTAATCTTACATATTTACATGTATTAAAGTCATATGAGCTAAATCAAAGTAAAATTAGATATTAACGTCGTTTTTAATTTAAAAAAAACATTTCATTATTTCACATATCAACCTCCATGTATTTCTCTCTTCCTACCCGGATTTGGTTAATGAATTGTGTGAATGCTCTTAAAGTAAGGTTATGCGTCCTTCGTGCAAAGTTTGCGGTATAGGCCTTTTTTGTTTTTGATTCATTAAAAGATTTTCAATGGCGTTTCTTAACGAAAATTCATTCCAGAAACCTTTCATGTTTTCTGTGATAACAGTAAATGTGTTATTCTTTAATAAAATTATTTTTAGAAACCAACAGGGCTTGTTTCTTTCGCTTTGCTTGAAAGATTTCTTGCATTTGCTTTCTGTGTGTTCCAGAATCCATAGAAAGTTTATTTTTTTCTGGTTACATATTTTTATGTCAGTACCAACAATAAACATATCAGATTAAAACATGCACTTGTAGCTGAACCGTGAATATTTACCAACTTTGATGGTAAACAACTGTCCCGATTATTTTCAAACACGATTTGCCTAATTTTAACATTTCAATTATGTTGTTTTGTTGAAAAAATTACATCACCTTAAAATGTAAGGTGTTGCATACAAAAAGCGAGATTTCTTTTGAGTTTTACATAAAATTATTAAACATTAATGCAGCCATATTTTTAATATTAACGTTTAAAATTCATTATTATTATTTGAGGCAATCGGAACAGAAATTTATGTCTCGAAAGTAACGGATGTTTATAAAATGAAATAAGCTGAAAAAAAATTATTACATAATCCTCCACAGTATCCCCTTGAGTACTGCATGCATGACCAACCTAGTTTGTTAGAGAAAATAGCATGACATTATATAAAGTTTCCACAAATATCTTCATATCGCGTCAAGGTTGACATCATTAGCATAATTTACTAGCATGTACAACTAACGGTATTTATAATGTTTCTTATAATGAAGATTTGAAATAAGTGAAACTTTTGATTTTTGTTATATTATCTTCTAAGCTTTATAACTTGACCAAAAGTACAACTTAACACATGTTACACATCATATTAATATGCTTGGTGCATAAATGAATGCATTGCAAACATTTTAACAAAACACCAGTTTTTTATCTTTTATCTTAGTATTTTGCGTGCTGAATTGCATTGCTTGCGAACATAATTTATTATCGTTTTCGTGTTTTTGCTTGTTGTCTCATTATTTCTTTTGAGTATTTTACAACTAGGAAATAATTAATTTAGCCTTCAACGTTTTCTTGATTGCAAAAATGCATAGTGCATATGCTTATAACGAATATCTTTTATTTTATTTTGTCTATTCTTCGTTTATTTAAGATTTTTATTAGCAACTTGAGAAATTTCCTCGTTTTTGTAATGTGTTTTTTCCCGGTTTTTAATTTGGTTTATAGCTAACAAATAGTTCAAATAACAGTGTCGTAATTGACGAAGCAAAATATATGTCACAACCAAGGTTGTGAGAAGTTAATCAAGACAGCGCGCACCTGATCTCTTTTCTTAATGAATTATTGTAAAACTCATTCCTTTTGAGAGAACGTCGACCTAATATTATTTGACATTTGAATTCTTTTCTCTTTTTAGTCTTGATGCTCTCAAACGTTTTAAATGTCTCGCATTTCAAGCTGTTGGTCGAGTTTCACCGATCAAAATTATTCCAAGAACTTACATGTTATGGCCTATAAGACCACAATTAATTCCCTTTCTTCCTAATTATTATATGGGGTATTTCTTCGTAAGTAACCTGTCAACTGTTATCTTTGAAATGTTCACTATTTAAGTGGTCCTTTCAGTTGCATATATATTGAAATAAGTAAATCATGTGGAAAAAAATATTGTTAAAAGTGAAAGAAGTGATTTGGTCAAAATGAAAGAAGGGCAGAAATTAGCCTTCCTCATTCATTCATACCATTGGCATGTAAATAGGGCTCTCAAAAGAAACGGCACAAATGGATTATCCTGGGACAAGCATATTTTATTAGAATAATAATGGTCTATAAGCAGATAAATTGATTTCATGTTTGCAGCGGTGCATTTTTTTTTAATTCAACTTGACATTAATAATAATAAAAAATAGACTGAAGTCAATGGAAAAATAATTTTGTTCTGAGGCCTTATATGTGCAAAGTCATGTGATTCACGAAAGTTTTATATTAAATTTTTTCATCACAAATTGGTTGTTCGCTACATTTTTCCAGTGTCCCAGTTTACTTTTAACACATGAATCCTCGCATGCTAACGTTCATCTAACACTTTGTCATGTTAAATATGTTGTGATTTAGCCATTGAATTTGACGTTTGAATCGCACGACGGTTGGTGCACCTTAAGTTCAGGAGTTCTTAAATTTCCAATTGTATTGTCTGATTGTACCTCCATTTAAGAGTTGTAAAAATACCTTCCCATATCATATTGCTGTGTGAAGTAATTGGTTAAGGCAGCAACCATTTGATTTTCTGGGGGGGGGCTATGGTTTTTTTTATCTGTACAAACTTTTTTTTTCGCCTGCGGCGAAAAACAATCTATTTTTTTCGTGACAAGTCGAAAACAATTTTTTTCTTTCAATTTTATCATTATATATAATGATATAGTGGCAGCTGAGGGTGAAACAAACAATTTTTTTTTTCAGAATCAAAAACAAATTATTTTTTTCTCCTAAAAATGGAAACAAACTTTTTTTCCCAAAAAAAACCATAGCCCCCCCCCAGAAAATCAAATGGTTGCTGCCTAATGCATTGGCGGAATTGTAATCTTGTGGGATTATCAAGCGACTTAAAAATAATTTTACATTAATTTTGAAAGGCTTGGGTTATTGGTAGAGGCAAATATTTGATCTGAATGAAATTCACCAGTAAATAATTCACTATTTTAAACTTGACGTCACACCAAACAATATAAGTAAAAAGAATGAAAAAAAACCCTAAATAATCTAATCGATATTAGAAAGTTGTTTACAATTTTCACATTCCCCACCTGGTTAAGGCGCAGTTAAAGTCATTGACAAGATGATTTCAATCTCAATTTCGAGTGTGTATTGTTGTATGTTTGTATAGAACAGGGATGCGTGAGTTTACATGTATGTCCAACCTTTGATCGTCAAATGAATGTCAAAATTAGATATGGTCATTTGACGCATGATATATACTTGTGCACTTTCCATAAATAAACTAAAATTCAACTCAAATGACAATGGTATTTTTCTATCGAAGTGTAAAGTTCAAGCTCGTAAACATCTTGTAATCTTCAATTTTCTCACATTACTGACTTTGTGAAAATGAAACCACCCCCCTTTAGACTTATTAACTTGGATCAATTCAATCTAAACTTTTTGACCTTAGGAGGAAAATTTACCAAGTGACATTTCATCAACAGTGATTTTGAAGAACTTATTTCTCTATATCATTCCACTCTTATAACGGTCAATATTGCTACGCACATTCCCTTCACTTTATAAAACTATAAAAGCTTCTTTTCTTAAGCAAACTTATTAGTTATGATATGGATAATAACAGTAAACGTTTTACATGGTTTGAAAATGTTTTAATTTCTATTCATCGGTTTAATAGACTCTGTTACGGAAATATGGTTATCTTTGTACCTCTGCCACCTCACAGTTAAACACTTACTGGAGTTACGTCCGTTTTTTTATGTTTAAAGAATGGGGTCTGCGTCCATTCTTTTTTATGTTTAAATACGCAGAATGGAGTCGTTAAGTTTGATGCATTATGTAGGGCGAGTGCTTTGATTATAACTGTATCAGGTATAAACGAATTATGTTGCAATGCAAAATGTCTGCATCAATTTATCATAGTTACTTTTATTTTGCAATTGCATAATTAAAAAAACTCTTTTCGTGAAGGCTAAATTCAGTCTTTCCATCATGCCTTCGTGACTTTCCAGTGGCAGTAAACCCATGATAGATACCAGGATTTAAAATGTGTACGCAAGCCGTGCATTTCCTCTACAGACGACTCATCAGTGTCGCTTAAATCAATTTTTTTTTTGCAAGGTCAAATAAGCTACGCAGAGCATTTTGAGGACCCGAAATCCCCAAAGATTCTGTCAAGTACAACAAAGTTATCTACTCCCAGGAGAAAAATCAATGATAAGTCAGGGAGAAGGTTTGGATTCATTAAAACGTTTAATCCCGCTGCAAATGTTTGCACCTGTCCTAATTCAGGAATCTGATGTACAGTAGTTGTCGTTTGTTTATTTAATTTATACGTGTTTCTCGTTTCTCGTTTTTTTTTTAAATTTTATATAGATTAGACCGTTGGTTTTCTCGTTTGAATGGTTTTACACTAGTAATTTTGGGCCCTTTAAAGCTTGTTGTTCGGTGTGAGCCAAGGCTCCGTGTTGAAGGCCGTACATTGACCTACAATGGTTTACTTTTTTTTAAAATTGTTATTTGGATGGAGAGTTGTCTCATTGGCACTCACACCACATCTTCCTATATCTATGTCAACATAGAAGTGATGACTACTGAGCTGCTTTTTTACCGCCGTTCGACCTACCTTGCATAACCTACGAACGGTATTAAATTTGATTTGTTTTCATCTCGAATATTCATATAGTATTTGCCACTACAATTTGAGCCAGCAACCCTATCTGTATTTGTTGTATTTTGGGGTTATTAAAGTAGAAAATATGATAGATGATCCCAATGAAACAATAATTACATTATATACTATTTCAATGTTTGTCTAAATTGGACGGATAATTTGAGTGGCAGACACATATTATAGAACACAAAAACCGCAAGGAAATATTTAAATGCCTTCTTCCCCCCCCCCCCCCCCCCCCCCCAAAAAAAACAAAACCCCAACCAAAACCAAAAAAAACGAAAAAAAAAAACGAACTGAAGTTAAATGATGATGGGTGTGTGTTTTTACAATCTAAACAGTACGTAATCTTTTCGCATATCTATAATACTAAAATTACGAGGTCCAATTTGTCAGCCGTCATCGGGTAAAAACGACAAATCAAAGAATTCAACTCTATATATAACTAATATAGGACAATGGTGTAGATTAAAAATTACACCACTCCAGACCCTTTTGTTTTCCACATAATTAATATTGCCAATAATTAACAAGTTCCGGGTCTAATCCGATACCGATACCAATAGTATATTCACCTGTTAGCTATTACCTTATCTGTACGTTCCGCATTTGACAGGCGCACCACCAAACGGTGTATTTAGGATTTTGCTATGTACACGGGCCATAATCAAAGGGCTGACACTACTAAATTCAATCATTGTCAAATTGTTCCCTATTGTAGCTTTATTCAGCAATCAGCAAGACTTTCTAAGATAACTAATATAGGACAATGCTGTTGATTAAAAAATACCCCATTCCTGGATAGCCTGGACCTTTTGTTTTCCAAATAATTAATATTTCCAATAATTGATAAGTTCCAGGTCGACGGTTCAAACAGAAAGATTTGAAAGCAGAGAAAACTGTGTATCTTAATATAATCGACATGACTTTATCAGATGACAATACCAATTACCAAAATAAGGCTTAGGCATAGTTATATACTTTAATTCAGTCACGGACCCGCGATATCACGGGTGTGTACTTGTATAGTTAATTTAGTCCAAACACGATAGCAGATCAATACAGTACGGTGTCGATCTATTTTACTGTTGTGTTGTGAAAAACAATATGTCAATACATGTTTCACCAATCTAAAAAAAAATGGGAAAATAATTCTCAGTTCTCAAGCAACCCATTCCCTCCAAAGGAAATAAATACACTACATCTCCTTTTAATTCATATCCAGTATTTCACAGCAAATTAACTTTCAAATCAGAAAGAAATCAGAAGAAAATGGGTTTTTTGGTTCAGAACCATGGCAACATGGTAATGTGACTTTCCCGTGTGAATAAAATTTGGTTTGTTATTTTGTTGATAAACTAGCTTTTAATTAGTTTTAAATGGTGTTTATTCCTTGAAATGATATTTCGAATGTCTTTTCTTTTCAGTGGTTAGTAGGAAATTGGTTTCGAAATTGACTTAACTTTTGTCATATTATTGTGGCTTTTTGTGACTCGGTTGCAAAAAGTAAAATCACAAAAATACTCAACTCCGAGGAAAATTCAAAACAAAAAGTCCCTAATCAAATGACAAAAGCGAAAGCTCAAACACATTAAACGAATGGATACAATAGTCATATTCCTGACTTGGAACAGACATGTTCTTATGTAGAAAATGATGAATTAAACTTGATTGTATAGCTAGATAAACCTCTCACTTGTATGACAGTCACATACAATCCCGTTATATTGACAACAATGTGTGAACAAAACAAATAGACATAATAGGTAAAAATGTCATAAAAGGGCTCCAGCAGTCAACATGGTGTCATTATCTTAATCACTATAAAACAAACAAATATGTGAATAAACATTTACAATTGCACAATAACGTGATTTATAAGTACAGAGCCATGTTATATGTAACTAAGAAACTCAAAACGACATATAGACAAAATATTAGGAAAAATGAAAGAAAAGAATGCAAAAACTATCATAGAACAATAACACAATGACGGGATGTATAAGTACAGAGCCACGTCATATGAAAAACAGAAACTCAAAAAGGCGTATAGACAAAATATTAGCAAGATAGTAACAATCAAAATCAAGGAGTAAACAAAGACTCACAAAACCAAAGGACATTTACATCAACAGTTATGAAAAATGAAAGACAAGAATACAAAAACTATCATAGAACAATAACACAATGACGGGATGTATAAGTACAGAGCCACGTCAAACGGATGCCATCTAAACAGACTAACCAGTAAAAGTACAATTCATGAAGATAAATTAAAGAATACCATAACACGTTAGATGATAAACAACGTCAGTATCAAATATCTATACTTCAAGACCTTTTTGTTATGTCAGTTGACGTTTTCGTTGCATATTCGGAGTTTATCTTAGATCAATCAATTTAATGTTTTACACTGGTTGACATGCATGATGCTTGTTTATCAGCCAAACATGTAATAAACAATCGATTAATCAAACAAACAAAATAAACTGAAAGTAATAAATTAAAATACATTAATTCATATAAACATTTTCCCCGTTAATAATCCTACTAAAAGCAGATTCAACAGCTTATATCTTTCAAATGCGTACATGTAACTAAGTTGAAGCAACTATGGCATGAAGTGATCGTTACAAATTGAAACCTTAGCATAATTGAATTATACCGTACATGTACAAGATAAAAAATAATTGAAAACTCGCAAACTCTCCTAATCATGGGTATTTTTGTTCGTTTGTTCGTTCACTTGTTCTTTTCTTGACATCCTATATATCAACTTGTTAAGACGACTTTTTTTTACATTTTTTTGATAATTAAAGATTATATAATACATAACTTTTGTTCCGGAAAATGACGTGTTGTTTTTTTTACAAATAGGCTAAACGTTGTTTATAGTAAACTGAATAAATCTCTGGGTGTCCATCAAAAGTAAACAAAAGCAGACCCCATGCATGGCATATCGAGTTCTGCATACTCTGAACTATATATATATATACCGATCTATTATGATTACTAAACCAATAAAACATCAGTTGTCTATTATCATATACGACTGATGTTATATGATAACAGTTATCATTATTATTTACTAAATTGATTTTAATCCATGCTTTAGATACACAAACTGCCATGCCTGTAGCGCCAGGTGTTAACTAGACGTTAATATATTGATGAATCTGTATTCAATATTTTATTTTATTTTCTAATACAAATAGTAAATATTGGCGAGTAGTGTTTAAGTTTATATCAGTTTAATTTGTTCCAATGAGTGATGTAATCATTACAAATCGCTCAAGAAGTTTTCTGTGACCAGGTTATATGCTTTTTGCATTATAATGCAAATTCCAGGCTTAATCGGGCACCTGCTTGGTGAGAAGAAGTAATAGACGGATAACTGGTCTTCTCGTTATAAATATTAATTCAGCTCTTGTGGTCGTAACACCCCAAGCTTCATCCTACCTGTGAAGTGAAAATTTAATAGGTTTTACAACTTTATTAAAATGTGTTTTATTTACTAAAATGAAATTTTAGAGGATATTTAGATTTTTGTGGGCGGGAACACACGAGGACTTAAACATTTAAATATGGATTCAAAATATATCATGTTTTATGGTTTACGTGGTTTACTTAGCTTTCTACAGTTTTGAATTATATTGGATACTTGAAAAAATAGTACATTAGGTAAGTATCATTAACTTTTATACATAGATTCATGTGATTGAATGTAGACTTTAATTTACTAATTAGCTGGAGACTTGGGGCAAATCAAACTTGTTCCATCAATTTTTAGTATTGACACACCACCCTCATGAATAGAACACTATTGACTAATATGCTATTATACAATTACAAATATTATGCTAATAGCAAATAAATCAAACAAATATACATGTAAATTGTACATGATTTATAATAAATACGTAGGAATACAAGCTCGGTGTATATACATGAATTCCCAATTGGTCATTGCAAGATTACGTTAAGAAAATATGATATATGTCTTAAGCTATTAGGATAAAGTTACTGATAGTCATGAGGAATGGGAGAAAGGTTTTATGTTTAGCATATTCTTATTTTATTTTTTGTGTGTGTTCATGTAAAAAATTACCAGGGGAGAGGGGGCACAATTACTTTACAAATATTTGACTGAATGAACTCCAGTCTCTAAAATATGACCTTATTTGTTTTTTGTATCATGACACATTTTAGTTGAATGGCAATTCGGCAATTATAATATGGCTAAGTCAATTACGAGGGTATTCAGTAACTCAATGACTTTAATATTATAATATTATATATTTATACTGAATATTTATTTCATATTAAAACAATCTTGTTAATGAGAGTTTTGACCATTTTACAAAGTCACCAAACTATACTTCTATTATTGTTGTTGGCGTAGATTAACTGTATTCATATATTTGATGTTTGTTTTGCAATGACGAGTTGTTTTCATTTGCTGGAATACTTCTGCATATTTTATTCAGGAAATATAGATATCAGTGGGTTTAACAGTACATCAGTGATACATCAAAGATTCATAACAGCTCTTTTATGACCGCATATTCGTCTACTGCATATATTTCATTGATAAACAACTATAATAGGTTGACGTTTGTAATACGAAGTAAAGAATATCTTGAGAATAGAAGAAATCTTTCATAATTTCAAATAAGGACTCGTGTGTATTAAGTGTAGTTTTCAATCGTCTCAAATTGGTTAAGTGATTTTCTTATACCAGAAATGTTGCAGATAGAAGGAAATCTACAGGGGCCTATTTCACAAAATAATCTTAATGTCTAAGATAATGTTAAGATCATCTCATCCGATGAGCCCTTAACATCCAATTTGCACACGCCAGTTGCTAAATGGTATTCTTTTCATTCCCGTAGTTCTCTATCTTGATACTTTATCTTATCGACTGGGTACCTCAAACACTGACAATACTCTTAAGTGTCTTATCGACTGGGTACCTCAAACACTGACAATACTCTTAAGTGTACTTTGAGCATGTTTAGGGTACATTTAAAAAAAACTTGTTATTAAGAAAAAGTTCTAAGACTAGTCATAACTATGAGTACCAATATAGTCTAATGGTCCAGAAGAAAAAACATCAATTTCATATATTTCATCTTGTCTTTATGTATGACAAAGAAAACGAAATAAGTAATATTTAAAAAGGTTTAAGAGTCTATCTAGATATCAGCCAGGTTAAAGAGTAATATACCCCACTCCATGTCTAGTTTGAGTTTCGAGTTCGAACGTTAACTTTGTGATCAAATTAAAGATCGAAACTTTCCTTTCGAAAATTAATATAATATTTTATCTTCAGATATCAAATGTCGATTTCAAACTTAAGATATCTTTCACCGATTTTTTGTAGTTGGGTTACAGTACTAACTCTTATTCACATGGACATGTAATCAGATTATGGAAAGTGTAGATTTTATTTTATCCATATAAATGTAATTTTTAAATAGAAGATCGTCTGCTGATCTCAAAATATTTGTATGATGTCGTTGGATTGACTTTTTAATGAACTTTATGAAATTTTATTTTTGTCTAGAATTTGTAAGTGAAAAATGCAATAACCGAAAAGAGTAGGTTTTTTTTATGTACGTAGACAAGCACTGTGGTCAAGTATCTAATTAATGGATAATCACTTTAACATTATGTTTGCGAGTTAGAATACACATAAATTCGACCACAACTCGTGTGTTTTTACAAAATCGCTTGAAAATGCCTTTAATTTACTTCTTTGTTACTATTCATTTATTGTGATGTTTTAAAACTAAGCCAAACAATATCAAGTTTGACCCAAAGTCATTACAACATTGGCTTCAGAAACTAAAAAGAACCACAATTAAACAATAACAACAACATGTTTTTAGTATATTGTAGATGTTGTGAAATATCAACTGCTTTACTAAGAACATAAATAAACATTTAGGGTTAATTTTTCAAGAAATCAGTTGTTGGGAAAGTCATCTAAACTATATTATTGATAAAGCTACGCCTCGTTTAAATCTTATGGTGAGTTTAAAGTTAAAGCTATCTCGTAAAAATCCACAAATTATATATATCAGCTTCATCAGGCCTCGAATATGCGGATACTGTGTCGGATAACATACCAATTTATTTAAAGGACAAACTAGAAAGCATTCAAATAGAAGCAGCTCGTATAGTCACAGGTGCCACTAAGCTTTGCTCTAAATCTAATCTTTATAATGATACTGGTTGGGTATCTCTAAGTGAAAGAAGATCCAGACATAAAATTAAATGTATTAAATTTCACGAAATGTTTCATGATCAAGCTCCTAATTATCTTTGTAGTCTCGTACATCAACGACTTTATCAAGTCTATAACTATAATACAAGAAGTGCATTTAATGTTCAAAATATGAACTGTAGAACTACCTTTTATCAAATTTTTTTCCTACCATCTGTTATTCGTGAATGGAACAGGCTTCCACAAGATGTAAGATGTAATCCTTCAAAATTTACACTTAAAAATTCTGTAAATCGAGATACTAAGAAAGTCCCTACATATTATAATGCTAGTTGTAGAAAAAGCCAAATACTTCACGTCAGACTACAGTGGCTTAAGGATTCCATCCTCTGTATATGTGGGCAAGTTGAGAGCAGCAAACACTATTTGCTAGAATGTCATAATTATAGACTCATCAGGACGCAATCAAATTCTACACTCTTCATATATAATAGGCAAACATTATTATCAGGTAGTGAACTGATCATTGATGAGGAAAACGAAAATATTTTTAAAGTTGTACAAAGATTAATTCTAGAAACAGGGAGATTCGGTCCATAACAATTATTTTTATGTCGATGTAGATTAATATGTTGATACTTTATTTAATGTAACCTTATTTTCGAAATATGTACATATTTCCCAGCTACATGGACCACAATTATTAAAAAAAATAAAATGAGTTGATCACATTTTTCGATCAAACTGACTTCTAAGTAACGGGCAAACCACAAAATATACCTGTTAAATAAGAATTGAAAATGATATTATACGAGTTTCTTATACTATGTTCCTTATAGTGTCATTTTTTAAAAGGAGACGGATTTATATAACTTAAGTTTTCTTGTTTCCGAATCCCTGTGTTTATGTTGTATAATTATACTTCGTGCACTTTTTTAAATAAAATATTGTTTAAACTAAACTAAAAAGAACCACAATTAGATGATTAAACAATAACAACATCAATATGTTTTCAGTATATTGTAGATGTTGTGAAATATCAGCCGCTCGACTAAAAAAGTAATTATATTGAGTACCTTAAATCGTTGCAATGGAATATTTATGTATTTTTTTTTAATATTTACTAAAATAAAATGAAGAGACGTGCTAATTTTAAACAGATAAAGCAATGCATATGTGATAGTTATGATATTTGATAAAAAAAAAAGAAAAAAAAAAGAAAATCTGTTGCTAGGTGACCTTTGAATATATAGTAAAAGCAGTATTTTGTCAAGGCCATCACTGATAGAAATTTAAATTTATTTACTGAAGGGGACAAACTCGCCCTAATCATACCATGTCCTTGACAATTTGCAATAATACATACAAATATCGTCAATGGTAAGCACAGAATGACTAAATCAATGTAAGTTTGTTTTCGAAGTTATAGAAGTGACAAAACAGTATTGCTGTAATTGCCTTCCATAGTTTTACACCTTTCCAAACACATGATTGGTTCATGCGCAACCCATCTCCAGCAAAGGTAAGACAAAAATAAATATATAAATGTCTGAAACCAAAAATAAATAACATTTTTTGGTGTTTTGTCTAAATCGTAGCTAATGCCCGTTTAAGTTGACTACATGAATTTAAAATTCAAACACTTAAACTCATTTTCAAGTTTCAATTGAATTTGAACCTGGGAGATATACAATTAGAAAACATACACGACTTACATATTATCATATCAGACAAGATTTTTACTGAACTAAGGAAACGCAGAAAACCTTTGCATGACTTTTGAAGTGCAGCAGTTGTTTTCACTGCAGTGATAATCAGTTTTCACCCATCTCACTACACATTGTCAATATAATTTTATTAAACAACAAGAAACATGTTGGTTTAACGTATAAATGACGGGGAAACGTGACTAATTCATTTCAGCTATTTTCACAATGACGTTGATTCGACAGAGACGAAACAACTTATCGTATTGAAAGCTAAACGAACGTCAGGGCATTATTTAAATTGTCAACAGATTGCGTAACTTTGAAGGAACTAATCTATTTATTCTAACATGTATTAAATATGCAATCAGAATTTAACTGGTTTTTAAAATGAAAGTAACACCTAGTCTCGTCTTTCTAAATGCGGTGCGTTCGAAGCACTTTTCTGGATTTTCCTTTAACTGGAACGCTCAAAACCAAAAATAGAAAAATGAAAACTGAAGATGCATAAATACTTTGTACTTGTATCATATTTGATGGGGTTATCTGACTAAAAGATAAAAGAAGGTGTGTTCACGCATAACCAAACCTACACTTCACAGATGATTAGTTGTAGCAAATAGCACTTGTAGTTTAATGGTTTACTTTTTTTTAAATTGTTACTTGGATGGAGAGTTGTCTCATTGGCACTCACACCACATCTTCCTATATCTTTTTCGAAATGTAAACAAAATGTTTGTGTTAACATATTGTATGTTATCTTGTATGCAAATGCATTTGTTATTAAAACCTGCCTTCCTTAAATTGTCTTTCGATCGATTGTGAATTTGTAAGTAACAGCTGAAGTTTGATTTTCACGATATTTATAAAGAAGACTTTACAGTTCATTACGCTATTATGCAACGCAAAAAAAAAAAAAAAAAAATCAAAGAATTTAAAAAAAAAAATAATTACGGACCCGTTCAATTTTTGTCAATCTCTATTATCAACATAAAACAATCAGTATCCTATAAAAATGTCAACAGAGACGTTAATTGCTAAAGAAATGCAACATGATAATTCAATTGAACTTCACAAAATTGTTGTCGTGTCAAATGACGTGGACTGCCTGTCGGTTTATTTGCTCAAGTTTGACATATTATTTTATAAGTTTGCAGACTTCCAATTTCTTCACAACAAATTGATAAAGAAATCAAAATCGCTTACATAAACTGGAAAGATAATTAATATATTTGTATATACCTCTCTGCACTGTATTAAAGTTAAAAGTTGAAGGACTATAGAGCTTGCAAGGCAATGTGAATACGTGTGTTTTGATTTTGTTCAATGTACAACATGCATTTATGTGAATTACAATGTATTTGGTAAATTTTAATTGATTAACTTCGAAGTTAATAAGCTACTCTGTCATGTGCGAAAGCAATGTGAACTTGATATCTGCAAGCATGTTTGAGTTTAACCTGTTGAAGTTTGAGGATACCATAAAGAAATTAAATAAGAAAAAGGTTAGTCTGGATCATCTATTTTTCAAATATGTGCTTTGCTTTGCTTTGTTGTTTTTTGTAATTTTTATTTTTACGGGGTGTCACAATTGGCACTTCGAAGTGTACTTAGTCCATTAATTTTGCTTTTCTCATCATGCCATGTATAATAATATTTACCTTTAAGGGCTGTTTAGCTGCTGTTTACTAGTTAATTTATCTCTCCAATCGCTATAGACATATTTAATAGATACATGTAGGTTGATTAATACGTTGATAAAACAATTTTGTTTTGTATCTTTACAATTCAGAAAACTGAACATGTAGAGAAAAGTTAGACAATTCGATTAAAATTCATTTTACAATCAGGTCTTTAATTTTTAAAACCTGTGTATTTGATTTCTTAATTGCTAAGTGGATGTTGATTTTGCTACCCTTATCGTATAACGTTTACAACTGACACCGTTGGCAGGTTGAACATTGATACAACAGATAAATATTCTTAATCAAATATTTGCTCATTTGTATCCCTGTTAATTGCTTACATGTACACAGATTCATGATCCAAACAAACCAACCCTCATATTGAAAACATGGAGTAAAATAATGCTAAACTGAAGTAGTGTCTGAAATTTGCAAATGAGAAAAAAAAATCCATGCAATTCGCATTCATGAGCGGTAAGTCGAAATTGAAGTACTGCCAATGTCTCTATTTTATTTGTTTCACTTGCAGGGTCAAAATCGACAAGTTGTTGAAACCCACCACTGGCGGATCTAGAAATTTTCATAAGTGGGGGCCCACTGACTGCGCTAAAAGGGGGCCCGCTCCAGTCACGCTTCAGTGATTCCCTATATAAGTAACCAATTTTTTTCCCAAAAAGGGGGGGCCCGGGCCCCCTGGCCCCCCTCTAAATCCGCCTCTGCCCACGAGGTAACAATTAAATAACATAAATAGTTGATCAATGGTTTAAAATGTATCGATCAACATGTTAGTCAAGAAACATTGTAATAGACATCATATTGCAAATTGTATTTTTTTGTTTTGTATTTTTTGCAGTGAAAGACACCGTTTGTCTAAAATAATTTTATATGCTAAAGGATACATTGTTTAAAATGTTCTTTTAAGGACATCTTTGTTGTTTAAAAAAAAACGTTTCAAATTTATCAGTTTTCAGACCCCCCCCTCCTTTATAACATTGATGATTTATACACATGTTAAGAATAACGTTATAATGTTGTATGGAAAATGTTAGAAACATGGACGTGTTAAACTGTGAATAAGGGCAAATTTTGAAGAGAAATGATTTTTAACCGATTTTGATTCTATTTGGAGCGTCAGCGCTTCTGATGTACACAGTTATATATACAAAATATGCCTTAATTGTATCTTTGAAGAAATTCTAAGATTCAACTTTAATTCTCAACCAAATACATTTTCTTAATTCTAATATGACATTATTATGGTCAAATTATATTAAATTATTTTTTTGCCAACAAAATTTGAATCAATCCAAATTTTCGAACAAGGAAATACATGTATACACAAAGCAAATCCTGAACGATATAAAAATCATGATTGAAATTTTCAACCTGCGCGATGTATAATTGTTCTTTATTACATGGAAGACATACATGAATTATAAGGCGAAAGAACTTGATACAGATAGTTAAGTTGATTGTCGGGTACAGATATAATTATTTGTAAAATTTGTAAAATACATGGTAAATTTGATTTGTACATGCTTACTATTCATCCGCAAAGTGTAAGTTGGTGCAAATAAATGTAAACCACAATTTAGTACATGCCTGTCAATCATAATTATCATGATACGAGTTTAAATAACCTAATCTTCATTATATATGAATGAAGCATACAATGTTGTCAAGCATCAATCATCTTTGAAGATGTATTTTACAAGGTAATTGAAAGCTAAAGAAAACAAATACTGTATGAGCATATTGTTTGCCATATGATATTTATAAGTTAACCTCACTAAGATTGATTTGGCTATTATATAAGGTACTTTTTGGTCATTATAAGTTCTTCGACAATTTCGGTTCTATACATTCTTGGCTCTTTTCAATACCCAGCTTTAAACGTTCATTAACTATGTGTTTGCTTTGTATCACATACCCAATTTATTCGTTCATTGTGTGTTAATTTGTGTTTCTACGTTTTTTGATTGAGTTAAGCTTTCCAATGGAAATTTTAAAGTGTGCCTTTTTATGTTGTGATGTTATACTATTGTTTCAGAGAAGGGAGAAGGTTTTGTACCAATAAAACGTTTAATCCCGCTGCATTTTTTTTACACTTGTTCTAAGTCAGGAATCTGTTTATGTGGTTTTTAACTGTTTCTCGTTTCTCGCTTTTATATAGATTAGACCGTTGGTTTTCCTGTTTGAATGGTTTAACACTAGTACTTATTGGGCCCTTTATATCTTGCTGTTCGGTGTGAGCCAAGGCTCTGTGTTAAACTGTATCTTGACCTATAATGGTTTACTTTTATAAATTGTTACTTGGATGGAGAGTTGTCTCATAAGCACTCATAACACATCTTCCTATATCTACAATAAATCAAGAAAAGCGCTTTTAATGCATGACATTTATAAAGCGTTGTTTTTATTTTAAAAGTATTCTTAAATTTCGTAGTGTCCTTACTGAGATAAAACTGAAAACATGTGAAAATGTCAGGCTATATTTTGCCCTATAAATTATCATTTGGTTCAACCTTGAAGATTTGAGTATCACATGATACCAATTTGTACAACCTGAAAGTAGGCATGAAATGGAATAAAAGGACTAAACCCTAACTTAACATAAAAATGTGAACTACAGGTTGGTGCATATGTTTGATTTAGTTTGATCACCACTGCATCAGTACACATGAATTAATATATGTCTTGTATATCGATTATCATCCCAAACTGTTCACTTCACCTTCTTTTCTTTTCTTTTTGAATCGAAATCAATACTAGATTTATTATTTGGACAGTGTGCGCAACTCTACATAATAATGATTACATGTGTACATGCATTTAAAGGGATGTAAACATTAATGATTTCAAGATTTTCAAGATTTTATTGTACACTCTGACAGTTTACACTGTTACAAGAGGCAGATATACATAATATACAGCTTGACAGAAGTGGTATGATAACAGAACAAAACTGAAATAAACATAATAAAAGAAACGAGTGTTTTCCCATAGGTCTGCTATATATTGACCTTAAATAAATTATAAATTTAGTATAGAAGAGAGATGAGGGTCCTCAGAGTAATGGTCATTATGGTTAATTGGCGTGTATTATATTGATACAACTCTTTGGAGGAAATATTAATAGTTATCATTTTAAATCGACATTGAAACGAAAAGATGAAGATTGTAGCCAGTACAAATATAAGAAAGCAAGGCTAATAAGCAGAAAAAGATCATCGTGTATCAATATTTAAAGGTAGTTGGTTTATTTGTTCATTTATATGAAACTAAGACAATGCATAATTAGAACAAAGTTAATTTAATACTTACCAACGTATAAAGGGTATCGATAATGTTTAAAACAATACATAGAAACTTAACATATTAGAAAGATGCAAAAGATATGGATATATTCAGTGAGCTCACAAGTCGAGAAACTGACAATGCCACGGCAATCGAACGAAAAACGATCAAATTATTCGGCATATACAACATCTCAGTATTTTCACGCAAACAATAAAATGACATCATATATAAGAACATGCGGTTGGTATTTTGACAACTAACATGACAGTCTAGTATTTAGCAACCGTGAAGCGTAGGACCGGAGTAAACTTATTTCAGATTTTTTATAACGCAAATAACCGATGATATTCTCTAACATAAGCTGTAAATCATTGTATTTTTTTGTATTCCAACAGCGATAGTACACCTTTAATCATTCAATTACAGAAATGTCCTAACCCATTTTACTCTATTGAAGAGGGGAAAAAATGTAAAATGTTTGGATAATCAATTATCACAGAAACAAGCTACATTAATTTGAAATAAATAGGACATTTAAAAGCCGAATCATACGCACTACACTTACCGATTTATATATAATGTTCGGAATTAGCAAAAACCGCCTGATGGTGTCGGGAGTTTCACTGCAGTATGCTTACCTCGATGCAGGAGGTCATGGGTTTAATCCCCAGTCGGTTCAAAGCAACGACTAAGAAATGAGTATTTGCTAATTAGTATTTGCTGCTTCTCTGCTTAGGAGTAAGGCAAAAGACTGATCGGATAGGCGACAAAAATGTGTCCAAGTTGGGTGACATGGCACCCTACAGACTATGGTCTTGTGAAGTATCACACTAAAATCTGATTCATTGTAGCTCAAAGCAGTATTCATAAATTCATTTCACATTACAGCCGATTGCATTAAGTGTGTAGGTAAAGGTTATATATGGTTAGATTGCTTGCTAGCTGAACCGTAAAGTCATTAATAGGTAAGATAAACTACCCTCTTTTCGAAGAAGCCTAGTCCTACAGACAGACAGATAGATTGGTTATCTGTCAGACTAGTCTACTCTTAAAGGAGGGTAGTTTACCTAACCTAACCATGACTTCACAGGTTCAGCTAGAAAGCAAGCTAACCATACATATTCTCAATTGTGACCGGTTGTAAAATGTTTTTTTGTCTAGAACATATGTAGTACTTGCCACTGGAAGTTTAAAAGCCACCTACTCTGTACCATCATATTGCATTGTGTGAGATGCATCAAATTTATCAGAATGATTTTCCTTGAACCCTGTCTGTTACTGTAATTATTGTGTATTTTAGAAATTTAGATAGTGATTCTTTCTTAAATGATTTATGAATCGAATCCCCCATTATTGTATTTACTGGCATTTTGGCCTTGTATTTTGTATTTACAAGTGCTATAGATATGTAATGACCTGTGAAAAGATTAAAGACTTGTTAAACAAGAATGGAGGCATTGACTTCTTGTTAAAAGAGAAACCATTCAACGGAATAAATGAAAAATAAAACTGTTACCAAACAACATATTATTATAGAAATTATCACACTACTTGACGTTATACTTACTATATAAATGATAACATAAATAAACATTAAGCAGTTGGTATAACCGTTGTTCTATGATATTTATTAGTTAAACCTTGGACGAAGTTCTTTTATATACATAAAACATGAACAAACATTCAAAGAAATTGTTTCACATATTGCAATTTGAGGCGTTTTACATCTGAATTTAATATACAGTGTGGAAAAGGCTCATTGTTACAGGTCGCATGCTTAAATTCAGGTTGTTTGTGATATTTATCATCTGACTTCCATATATCAAGAGAGGTTAAAATTTATAATTCAATAGTTCTGTTCATCCGTAGATAATAGATTTCGATACTGAGCTTCTATGATGTTTTTATATTACCTAATTCCTTGATTTATTTCCTAATGCCTATGTATGTTCCAATATTGGACGATAACATTGCTATACATGACAAGAAGGTCGTAAGGGTCAGCCTGTTAATGTCTTGAATGAGAATGAAACTAAAAGCATGCATGTCAATTGAAGTTTCTATTACGCTAAATGTATTGCATTTAACTCAATAAATGTCTCCCACATTTTATGTTATATCGTATCAATTATTTACTTGAATTGATAAACAATTCCGTGGAATGTATTTGTATATCATAAAATAATGCAAAATGATTTATCAAATACATAAATCGACAGTTGAACTTAAATAATAAAAGATGATGAATTAATGAATGTCATAAATTATTCTATAGAATCTCCTGAAAACCAGAATTAAATGTTTAAAACGTTTATGGATTTGAAAGCTCAGTAACTTAACAAAAAGGAATCTTCCTAAAATTTTTTGGTAAGACATTTTGTTTAGTATTTTTTGTTGTATACTCGATCTTTTTACTGTGACGATATGTTATCTCTGTGATCATATACAATGAACCTTTATATAAAGACATTGTAAACGGTGCGTGCAGCCGAGTTTACCATCAATGTGTGACGAAGATCGCGTTACTCAAACAAAGTAAAGTATATTGTAAGCTATTGTCTGCATGGTCATCCCTTTTTTCTTTTGACGGTGATATTGTATGATTGTCTTAACTCGTAGTTTTCGTTGTCCCTTTTATGTGGTTCTTCCTTTTTTTGAAGGTCAGAGAATCTGCTGGTTCACATATGGTGAAAGTCTATTAGAAATGTATGACAATGTGTATACATAGTTATATCTGTTTGGATTTTTTTTGAAGGTCAGAGAATCTGCCGATTCACATATGGTGAAAGTCTATTAGAAATGTATGACAATGTGTATACATAGTTATTATATCTATTTGGATTTTAGGGAGAAGAAATGTGACTATGTTACAGTTGTTGCATCGTAATCCTGGTTTGAATTCCGTCCCAGACAATCAAAAACAAAACAAAAGCAATCAGATTCACGTAATACTTTAAGTTAATTCTGTTTTATCCCTAACTATACATATTCTGTTCAAATTACTTAAGTATTTGACGTTTCCTATAAATCGTAGATCAAGCGTACATTACTGGATTGGTGCCCTCTTGATTAAAACGCAAATTAAAAGAACTACCGTATACGTCCATTTTAAAGCGTACAATAACCCCGATATTTGCAAAGAACAAGATCGGTATCCACATTTCATGGAAATAATTCCATTCTTTAAACGAAAATATTTAAAAGATATTTCCATTAGAGGCTGTCGTAACATAAAAGAAAATCAGATTTCGAACCATGTTACTGTTATTTCATGGCATATTCCAAAGATAGTTTAATGAATGACGGAATGTATTTTTCCCTAAGGAGTGCATTTGTGATAATTCAATAAAAGGTTTAAGTAGATATTCAATTTTAAACACTAAATTAATCACGACCAATTCTAGTAGGGGAAAATTCTCATCAAATTTTTTTAATATGACATTTTGTTTTTGTTCATTAAGTTACACAATATTTTAGTTTAGAAAGTTAACTTCATTCATATACAGTTAATCTAGCATAAAAGAGTTGACGAATTTCATAAGAATCGGCCAATCAACAAAGACATTCTTTGAAATAATTTGGAAGTCAAATCTTCAACTTAATCTTTAACATGAATGTGTCCAAAGTACACAGATGCCACACTCGTACTATCATTTTCCATGTTGAATTGACAGTGAAATTGGGGTCAAAAGTCTAAATTGGCTTTATCAAAAAGATCATACCATAAGTAACATGTGTACTAAGTTTCAAGTTGATTTGACTTCAGCTTCATCAAAAACTACCTTGACCAAAAGTTTAAACTGAAGCGGGACAGATGGACGAACAAACGGACGGACGGACGGACGCACAGACCAGAAAACATAATGCCCCTCTACTATCGTAGGTGGGGCATAAAACAAATGTCAAATGTAACAACTTGCATCTGCGTATTATGTTTTTCAACATGTAGTTTATTATTCTGTGTTACTCAGATAAAATAAATTATTATTTGTATGAATCCTGGTACGTACTTTAAACATTTCTAAATCAACCAGCTAACACTTCTCTAAGATCCAAGCATTTTTCAATACTTTATAAGCCAGAAGTTTTTACAACGTTTTCTGCCATGTATGGTGGTTTAGTAAGGAATAATTGGATTTTGTTTGTGTTATTATTCTTAAGGTTGAAATTTATCTTTAAAGCATATGATACTGAATATTCCTGCAGATAGCTTTAACGCACCACAACTCCTAGTTCTACCAAACATCCAGATTTTATTAAATATTTTATACCCACATATATGATTCCTTCACAGAAGAAATGTCATGAAGGCAAACATCTCTTTTTGTCCAATTTCATAAATTGCTATCTTGCTAAGCAACTCAAAAGTTCATATTATGCTACTTCTAGTAATACACAAACAGCTATTAGTTTGTGACGAAAAATTTAGATAAAAAAAAAACAACCAAACCAATGACTCTCTCGAAAAATATTCTTCAATTCGATTTCATTATTGATACATGATCTCTTAATAAAATTTTGACTTGCTGACAGCATCAATATTATCTAAATCAAAATCTGCAACCAAATTTTCATCAAGAAAATTCGGTCATAATTTAATAATGACTTATCAAAATCTTTAAACAAGTAAACTATTTCTCAATAACAATCATCCTTGAAAAATATGAAACATTTAGGATGAGAGAAGTAGAAATATGAAAAAGATGAATGATATTGAAAAAAATCTTTTTTTTGTCGACACTGTATATCTCAACTACAAACCTCATGTTCCAATGCTAAATCGTAGGTTCTAATCATATATCAGATCTTTAAAATCATATTACTGAATTAATTTCAAAATTTAAACTCATTACCGCGTCCTCTAATAAAATTGCTTTCCATTTCAAATGACTTGTTATAGAATTAATAACATAGACATTCAGAATGAAATGCAAATATCATTCAAGTTCATGTTGAAACAACAGTTGCAGCTAGACAAAGATAATTATATATATAGATTTTTTTTATTTATTTAATAAAAAAAATTACAAATTCTAATCAGTCTTTTGCTGTCATAACATGATTGCAATTATTTACAATCATTTCACTTATGGTGCGTGGGAGAGATATTGCTGTAAAGCGTATGATTGATATCAAGCTCAATGCTATCATTTGGAGTTCTGCCATTTAATAGATCAATGATGATTTGGTGTGAGTGCCAATAAGGCAACTCTCCATCCAATTCCCAAATTGGAAAAGTAAATCATTATAGGTTAAAGTATATCATGATCAAAGTACTGTCTTAACCCAGAGCCTTGGCTCACACCAAACAGCAAGCTATAGAGGACCCTAAAATGACTATTGTAAAACCATTCAATCAGGAAAACCAACGGTCTAATCTATATAATAAAGGGCTGCGCTTTAGCGCATGATACGCCCGTTGCTCTTTTAACTTGTCTTTTATGCTTTAAATGAATTTATATGATCAACTAGAAATATATATACAAATCAAAAGGGATGTTACATTAATATATTCACCAAAGTTTCATAAAATCCCCCTTTTTAAAGATAAAAATTCATTACTTAAGAAAAGGTAAAATCTAAAATTTATAAAAATGGAAAGGGAGCTTATGTCAATAGATATAAACAATTTATTAAAGTTGCATAAAATTTTGTAAAAGTGTTAGTTATTGTCCCAAAATTGGAAAATCCCCCCTTTTTTAAGCATAAAAATTCATAACACGGAAATGTAAAATCTGAAATTTATAAAAATTGAAAGGGAGCTTACATCAATAGATATAAACAATTCACCAAAGTTTCATGGACATTGGTGAAAGCCTTTTTGAGTTATTGTCCGAAGTGTTGAAAATCCCCCTTTTTTTTATGAATAAAGCCCCATAAATCCAAAACTTAAAATCTGAAATTTATAAAAATTGAAAGGGAGCTTACATCAATAGATATAAACAATTCACCAAAGTTTCATGGACATTGGTGAAAGCCTTTTTGAGTTATTGTCCGAAGTGTTGAAAATCCCCCTTATTTATGAATAAAAGCCCCATAAATCCAAAACTTAAAATCTGAAATTTATAAAAATTGAAAGGGAGCTTACATCAATAGATATAAACAATTCACCAAAGTTTCATGGACATTGGTGAAAGCCTTTTTGAGTTATTGTCCGAAGTGTTGAAAATCCCCCTATTTTTTATGAATAAAGCCCCATAAATCCAAAACTTAAAATCTGAAATTTATAAAAATTGAAAGGGAGCTTACATCAATAGATATAAACAATTCGCCAAAGTTTCATGGACATTGGTGAAAGCCTTTTTGAGTTATTGTCCGAAGTGTTGAAAATCCCCCCTTTTTTATGAATAAAGCCCCATAAATCCAAAACTTAAAATCTGCAATTAAAAAAAAACGAAAGGGAGCTTACGTAAATAGATATAAACAATTCACTTAAGTTTCATGGAAATTGGTGAAAGCGTTTTTGAGTTATTGTCCGAAGTGTGGACGACGGACGGACGGACGGACGGACAGACGGACGGACGGACGGACGGACGGACGGACAGACGGACGGACAACGGTATACCATAATACGTCCCGTCTAAAAGACGACGGGCGTATAAAAAACGAGAAACACTTGTGAACCACATCAACAAGCGACAACTACTGAACTTCAGATTCCTTCAAGAATTAAGTTTGACTAACAATTTAGAAACCCTATTGAGAATTTCCATTGAGAAATTTAGAAATTGTCAAGAAATGTCTACGAAATTTCCACAGACAAATTAGAATTCAGACTGATGATTTGGCTTCAAAAATGCCTCAGCAGGATAAAATTATAATTCTAATAAGACGTGCTTCTTTCGCTTTGTAAACAACACTGTGATAAAATTCTCGATATATCTATACTTAGCGCAGACTCAGAGATATACATAATAATGGCTGTTACAATATACTTCCCACGTAATCTACATGTATTGGAACCTATTTGCAGACCCTTTGCCGATTTTATTGTTTTAAAAAGTTCAATTAAAAAAAGACAAAATAACTGTTATTCTTATTCGGATGCATAATAAAAAGAAATAATGCACAAGAGCTCGAAGAAATCAACAAAATAAAAATAAAATAAAATTCCACGAAAGTCAATTTTTTTACGCATTTAAGTCATTTTAAAACATGACGTCATACAAATGAAACCGCTAAAGTTGAAAGTTTTCTGTTACGTGAACCATCGAAATTCGTATGATATTGAATTAAAACTGATTTTTTGAGGTAGGTTTTGTTTTATTTTCTATTCTATTGCGTTATTTGCATATTTACTAATTTCAGCAAGTCAACATGGTGGCTCCTTAGTTACGAAATGTCAACTTTGGATTTGACGGAAGCTTATTTGTCCTATTAGAATCGAAATAATTCATGGAAACCATAGATTGTTGGAAATTTACACATGGTCTGGGCCGTGATATTCGTTAATTTTATTTCTCGCTAACGCACAGGATAAAATTCGAATATCACGGCCCATGCCATGTGTAAATTTCTAACAATCTACGGCTTCCATGAATTATTTCTTAATTAAATGCGACAGAAGATACCGAAGGGACATTAAAATCTATCAAGTCTAAATTGAAAATGACAAGGCAAAATACGAAGATGACCAAAAGACAAACACATTGTATTGTAATTACTAAGATCTACGTTGTTCAAGTTTCCTTTGCATGGCTTTTCTACTACAACTACGTATACTATACTTATTCTTCAATTCATATCACGAGTAAATCACTGTCTCGATTTTCGTTTTATAACACCCCCAAGACTAAAAACTAATCATTTATGCAAATAAAATGCAAAAATAAGATAAGATATTTAAATATACATAAATGAAGACTTGCGTGTGATTTCATTGTAATTAATAATCATTTTGATAGTCACACTAAATGTTACATTTCTTTGACTTTTTTGTGTTGTTCAGACGTACTATCATAGAACTAAACAATAGCACGGTTTATTCGAGTTCTCGTTATTTTGATCTGTGTGTTTCAAGTGTATATTGGAAATACTAGACGACAGTCACATTCTCCAGTCACAGAATATTGACAAAAGGTAAATATTGAGTGCTTTATATATTCTTAATGTAATCTTCTATTTATCTGAAAGATTTGCCCATAATACAAAGTGCATATCGTGTATATGTATTCCTTAAATAAGTTGAAAAATTATAAGCATATGGAATTTTGTTAGAAAGGTTTCGTCAAATAAACTCATCATAGATACCAGGACTAAATTTTGTATATACGCCAGACGCGTGTTTCGTCTACAAAAGACTCATCAGTGACGCTCGAATCCAAAAAAGTTTAAAAGGCCAAATAAAGTACGAAGTTGAAGAGCATCGAGGACCAAAATTCCTAAAAGTTTTGCCAAATCCAGCTAAGGTACTCTATGCCTGAGGTAGAAAAGCCTTAGTATTTCAAAAATTCTTAATTTTGTAAACAGTTAATTTATAAATATAACCATATCAATGATAATTCATGTCAGCACAAAAAGTTCTGACTACTGGGCTGGTGATACCCTCGGGGAAATAAATCTCCACCAGCAGTGGCATCGACCCAGTGGTTGTAAATAAACTCCTCATAGATACAAGGACTAAACTTTGTATATACGTCAGACGCGCGTCTACAAATATTCAATCAGTTCAAGGTATGTGACAAACTATTTGTTTATAAGATTTAACGAGCATTGGCTGTATATAACATTTTCAATTATATACCAATAGGTAAAAGCTACTATTAAGTGATTTATTTCCTAATTGTTCCTCAGTTTTGAATTTGCGAGATGAACATGATAGTTTAAGTGACTTTTCTAAATGGTTTTTGTAAATATGTTCACTTAAAGTCTTAATTGTCGTTTCTTTATCGCTTAATATTTTAAATTATTATTTTTGGAATTAAACAAAATCTGAAACATTGTCTTTTTCGATTGTAAGTCCACGGTATAATATTCGATAAACCATTTATGGATGAGACTATAGCAAGTACACACATTATTTTGTGTTAATAGACATAGTTTAGTGTTATTGTTTTACATTTTTCAATGACAATCGAAAATGATTTGACACCGAGCTTCATATGTTCGATTTTAAGGATGGGTAAAACAATTTTTTCGTAAATGTAACAAATAGCTCAGATACACTCTCAAGTGGTGATAAAAAAAGGCAACAGTAGTATACCGATGTTCAAAACTCATAAATCGATAGAAAAAAACCAAATCCGGGCCATAAACCAAAACTGAGGAAAACGCATAAATATAAGAGGAGAATGGCGACGCAACATTAAATTGTAACACACATAGAAAAGAACTAAGCATTAGACAAAATCCGATGAGAATAACAAATATAACATCAAAACTAAATACATGATAAATTTGCGCGAAAAAATGATATGATCATTACATGAACCGTCAGATAAGGAATGTATCTCCCTCATGCAAAGCTCTGATTCCTTTCACGGATTTGGCTGTACTTTTTGGACCTTTTGAATTATAGCTCTTTATCTTTTATATAAGCTTTGGATTTCAAATATTTTGGCCGCGAACGTCACTGAAGATACATGTATTGTCGAAATGCGCATCTGGTGCAGGAATATTGGTACGTTGAATGTTATTACTTCAACTACTAGCTGCAGTTTAAGTTGTATATATTTTAAGATAAAATATTTCCATTTATTCGGTTATGAATAAAACTTTTTTTCTATTATATTTTAGAAAATGGAGAAGTTTAAACTCGGCTTTTTGAAATCAACACTGATGAACAGCTCACTTCATTCATCCCAAACATCTCCATCATTAGCACAGAGCGGTTTGGTGAGAGAAACAATGGAGACCCATCCATAACCATATAATTGACATTTCATTACAAAAAATATTATAATATTTAATAATGGAACTTTTTTGATGTCACTACATTGCAGTTATAGGATAACACACGGTACTATGGTACACGGAAATGAAACGAATTGATTCTTGTTACAATTTCATAAACCAATTTGAAAGATCAATTAAGCCGGTCTTTACAAGTATTTGATGATGTACATATATTATATTAAGTTTGTACTGGCTAACTTTTGAATTTAGAGGCAGTCGTTCTGATATGCCACAATTAGACTAAATTGAATTCATGCATCATCTATATAAACTCATCAGAGATACCAGGATTGAAATTTTGTATTATATCACTTTACTTATGTTATTGCGTCACAGTAATTGTTCAATGGCGGCATGTCCCGCGGTTGACCTGGTGATAACCGGTGTAACTCATTTATGAAAAAAAAAGCAACTCGACATTGTTCTATTTTCTATGAACATCATTGGTTTGGGTTATAATACATCCCGAGGTGTTAAGAGAGTTATGGTGATATGCGTATTGTTATCATCAATAGTCGACCGCAATGACGTGCGAGAATAATGAAAAATATTCATTGAATGCAACAGGTCAAATGAGAAAGAGAGGCAAAACATACCGTAGCGACATTACAACTCACGAAACAACAGTACACACACCGCAACATAGAAAACTATTGTCTGAGCAACACGAACTTCACCAAAAAACAAACAAAAACTCCACTAAAACCCAAAGAAAGACCAACTGCTTAAGCAAACTTAGAAGCGATCTCTGGTGCTTAAATTCTAACATAGACGCAACGATGTGATAAAAAAAAGTTCTCTGATCTGTATAGAACGTGACGTTGTTTTAAATTGATTGTAGTTTTGGGTATCTTGTGATAGATCCCACTCTTGTCGAAATTGACTTCGTATTTATCACTTATAGTCGTTAGGAAGCCATCTCAACATTGGTCTCACTAGAGGACTAGAGAAACAGGAATTTAAAATGAACATTTCATTGGAGAGGCCCCTCATGGGGGGTCCTAGTAATCACATAATCACCATTTTTTTGCCAATATAATCACATAATCATTAAATATTTGCTTATCTTTAGTAATCAAATAATCATAAACTAAAAATACAGTCCTAGGTAATCAAATAATCATGAAATATTTGGCTTAATAATCAAATAATCATTAAAAAAACGGCCAAGTAATCACATAATCAAAAACCCCATGAGGGCCCTCATTGGAACACTCTTGTCAGAAATGGGGTTTCTGATACAAAAGTGTTCAGTTAACAAGTACATATTTTATGAAAATATTATAATGGTATTCAAATAAATATGTATTAAATATTATAATTATATGTTTGCTTGTTAATAGTATATTGGATTTTAACCTATATTATACTTATTATGTAATTTTTAAAATTAACAGTAAAACATTTTTCTCAAAGTCTATATTCCAAGATTTTGAAGTATTGTTGCTTATAAAGATGTTATTTCAGAGTTTTGACGTTCTGCTTTGCTTTGGTTTGAAATCACATGCGTAAAATTTTAACATAATGGTGTCACTTTTTATTAAAGTGTTAAAGGTAGCAAGAGTAGCGGTTGCCTAAAATTTCATAATTTTTGCACACAAATTTATATTAAATAAAAAGGATATTGTCAGCCATTTTTTTTTAACTAACGCGTTGGATAATGAATTTTCTTTTTATTTACATTTAACAGGTATGGCTCTTGTGGACAGTTGTCTCATTGGCAATCATACCACATCTTCTTTTTTATATCAGCTATATAACATTTTGTGATTTTATTAATAACTTTTTATGATATTAAGTACATATCTGTCAGTGGGGTTTAGACACTTTTTTTTAGAATGGTTATAATTATTTCCGATAATTCATGAGATCGGATAATACAATTTTGTCTATTGCAGTATGACGTCAATGTAGCACTTTAAAAAACTGCATGTCATAGGCTACAACCATTGGCATTATAAAAGGTCAATCGTCTCGACGTTATAGCTATAGGGTATAGGCCATTCATGTACCGTTATAATTAATGCTTTGCTAAACTCCAAATATTTGCAAAGCAAATACCACTGTAAAATTCTCATGAAATACAAAGTACATTTGTTTGTGTTTGAAGTCTTTAAAATTATAAAGAAATTCATAGTGCTGAATATATAGTATAATTTCATTCATATGCACAATTTTTTGTCGGTAGTGAATGTATAATAGCAAATAAATAACTATTTATTGATTGATTTATAACAAGTTACTATTAGATGATTATTGTATAATTGATACACAACTAGGGTAATATCCTCAAGGCGTGTAATTGCCATGCGAAATATCTTGTTAAAATTCTTCATTATTTGTATTTTCACAGTTATTAGCTGATTCAACTTGTTCTCCAAACATTGTTTTGTATGTAACATTTGTCAACGTATGTTTTTAGTGTCAGTAGTAAAATTTACATCTTACAAATTGATACAAACATTGTAAAACATGCATGACGGGAACGGACTATATAATAAGAACATGAAAACAAACATCATTTCCGTTCTTAAATCTGTTTTGTTTTGGACTCTAACATAAACTTTTTATCTCAGCAAGACGCCGGATGCAGCTTATAAAAAAGTTTTATTGTGTTTAATAGTTGAGATCAGTTAACAATGAAGTATGCTTCGATTTTGTCAATTCCAACCAATATGGTTAAAAGACTGTTCCATACCAAAACAGTACGTAATCCGGTTAAACATGCATCGAAATTTAAAGTTTTAGACTTAAATAATTTTTTTTGCAACTCGAATATAAAATTTACTTTTTATTTCATTTAGGAAACGATAATGGAGAAAGAGAGTCTGTCGTCAACAACACATTACACTCGAAAGAAATCGTTCCCTTTTCAACACGAACATGGGTTACATGCAGGGATGTATAGTGCTCATGGCTCTAGGAGACCGTCAGTGGCTTACAGGGCCGTTAAAGTAAGTATAATGTTAGTATAGATATTTAACAGACGGTTCTAACATGATAGATAATGATAAACATCACGTGGTTCATTTTGTCTCTTTCTTCAGGTAAAAATTGATAATGACGTCATTTTTTGTTTGCCGTTGATTAATTTTGATATTGTGACGTAATGACTAGAGAGACTATGCCTGATGACATCACACATACTGAATTATGTTTGCAAATCATGTAAAACAAATCTCAAATGTTTCTTGCATATCGTTTTAATCATGTGTAAAATTTAAAGATTATCAGGTTGTTGCAGTCGTACACGTGGAACACGTATCATACTGGTTTTCAGACAAACCGTTGACTGTTTTATTTTATTTGTTTAGCAATCCATCGGTTTGACGCTAATTTTTCTATGTCATATTTCTCTTTAAAAATAAGAATCAAGAGAAAAAAATATGTTTAAATTAGGACCGATCAGTTGCTTAAAATTATGAGTTTATGAATCTTCTATTCAGTAATACATACGATGTATACCGAGAATCATAATTAACATTAAACCTATTAACTCATTGTGCAGTTGGTATATTCTTTCCGAGCACCTGTTGTTGTTTAATATTCTTTTGTTAATTAAACAAGCAATAATCATAATTGTCATAGAGCTGCGTAATTATCAGATAGTACTTCATCATCACTCATTGACGTATGATGAACAAGGTGCCAGTAATGTTTTAAAAAAAAGTATTCTTTGTGAATCATCCTTAAACAACACATTAAAATATACTTTTTGAAGTTTTCAATATCTTTACCTTGACATCGATAATAAGACAACAGTATACCTAGTGAAAATTGCTTCCTAATTATTATTTGCCAATTAACAAGCTTGTTAGGCATTCATTGAAAGAAATTGTTTGTAGTCCGTTTGTCCGTTTGAACCAGAAGCAAGGTATTCAATTTTTTAAAGCCATTACGTAGCATACATTTAGTTGAAGTTAACACTATTACTCTTATGTAAATCTTTGTGATAATGCCAATTTGCATTGTAATTTGTATTAAGCTTTATTTAAAGTTTTGTTTTCTTTTTGCTGAAACTTCAGATATTTAAGTGTTTGAGAAATTCATTTCCGGTTACACTGAATAATATTTCATGTTGTTTAATAGTATATCATAAAACTACTATGATATTTGAATTTTCTTTCTTCTGAGAAAAATAACGTATTTAATTTCAAAACATTTTTCAAACTATCATAGCACTCTATTTTAGCTTCTTTTGAGAACACTTAAAACTGACTTTATTTAATACCAGAAATAAATCAAGCAAATGAAAGTGGAATATTACGTAATTGTATTCCATCTTCTTTAAAAGATGAACGCTTGTAAACGTTACTCTCAATTTCAACTATTTCTGGTTAAAAACTTCCTCTTAATGTAACTTGTCTTCTAAATTATGATTTTATATAACAAAAAGGTGTACTTGATTGATATGTTATGATTTTGTAGTGTGTTTTGTCTTTTGTACTTGCATAAAACATTTGAAACTATTAATTGATATTGCTGATACGATTTTCTTCACGTTTGTTTTATTATCATATTATATAATAAGTTAAAGATACAGAAGTAAATATATTACTAACAATTTTCCATGTACAAAAAAATACTTGTTCACTTGTGGTGACAATTAACTTTTCTTACGATACATTTACATAGACGATATATGTTTGGTCTGTATTCAAACAAACCTTTTCGAGATAATATGATTTTTATGAAAATATGCTTCATGTGAGTATATTTTAAATTTTTATTAAGGTATACGTTTGCTTGTTTTTTGTTTTGTTTTGTTTTTTCTGTAATGCCTGAATCTATTGATCGAGTATTCGGAATTAATATTTGGATAATAAATTACAAACAAAATTGTTGTTATGGAAATATTTGCTGTTTTGGAAAGAGGCCTAGGCATTTTAAGATTGCTATAAAATATCAGTGTTTGGCACAGCGACTTCACCTGTAACGCCTGAAATTTGAACACCATTTTGAATTACAGAAAAAACAAAACAAAAAAAAATGTTGTTGAAAACTTTGCTCATTAGAGATGTGTTCGAATCTGATCTGAACTAACAATAGCAATTTTTATAGCCGAATATCGGTTGTTAAGATTATCTCCATGTTTTCCGCTTCAACAAAAAACTAATCCAAATTACATAGCATTTATACCGAGCAAACAAACAAACAACCAATTAGAATTGAATACTCACCAGACCTTATAATTGAAATTTTGTCCAATATAAATGTTAAATCAGCCAATTTATCTACCAGAAGGTGACATTATATTGTATAATTTGCCTATGTAAACCCCACTGAATTCTGGTTCATATAGATACTTAGGAAAGTCTAATCTGTATGTGATATTTCTGTTTTTATAGGCCGTGGAAAATGTCGCTAGACGAATGTCCACACCTGATTTCTCGATTGAAAGAATCGAGCAAAACTTAGAGGAAGAACTTGCTAGAGAATCAAAAGAACCAGAAAAACTTAGAGACATGTAAGATCATATATCTATATCACAAACTATCATACTATATCTATCAAATAATGAAATAGTTATCAAAGGTACCAGGATTATAATTTAATACGCCAGACACGCGTTTCGTCTACATAAGACTCATCAGTGACGCTCAGATCAAAATAGTTATAAATGTAACTCTTATTGTAGTCATTGGAATAGATTGTTTACTAAGATGACACAATATTTAAATTACATGACAATGGTGTAACATAACTATTCAAAACAAAGATATCACATTCAGGATAGAACAGAAAATTTAGTCATATGACATGGACTTCTTTATTCATATTTATTTTATTGTATATTCATGCTTTCTGAAGCGACGTACATTGTGCCCGTTTTCCGTCCGTCTTTTCTTTCTTTTGTCCGTCCTTGCCTTAGTTTCAATGAAATGTCACACAATCTTTAGTATCTGGATGCATTTTGCAACCCCTATATTATTTTTATAACCAATCATTTGTGAGGTTTCACATAACAAATCCCGGACTTTGCAAAAGCATCATTCCAAATAAAATTTTCGTATTTTGACAGTGAAGTTTGGGCTTGTAAGTTAAGTTATATGTATGCCTTGTAGTCCATTTGTTTAATGTGTTTGAGCTTTTTTATTTTTTATTTTATTAGGGACTTTCATTTTTGAATTATCCTTGGAATTAAGTAATTTTGTGATTTCACTTTTTAATAAGTTGGTCCATGTCGTATATACTGAATTTAATTTCTTTAAAAATAATAAGGAGAAGGGTATTAGTACCTCAATTATAAAACCCTATATCGTATAACCATCAATATATATAAAATGCCCTAACATGACAAATAAGATACAATTCAACCGAGAACACTTAGGTTCTAAGTTCAAACAACACAATGTTTATTAGAAAAATGCCTGTACCGAGTCAGGAATATGACAGTTGTTATCTATTCATTTGATGTGTGTTATCTTTTGATTTTGCCATTTGATTAGTGACTTTCCTGTTTTGAATTTTCCTCGGAGTTCAGTATTTTTTTATTTTACTTTACTCTTTGAAATTATAAAAAAGATAAAATTAAAAATGTCTCCGTTTTAAATTAATTCCCTGTATAGTTTTGTTGTTGTATGCTATAAATCTTCTACCGAAATATTAAGGACGTTTGTCTTTTTCATTTTTAGCCATGGCGTTGTCAGTTTATTTTCGATTTTTGAGTTTGACTGTTCCTCTGGTAGCTTTTGCCTCTTTTTCATAAGTAAAGATGCATATCTCATGATATACATGTACAAATTGATTACACAAGTACACACAGACTCTAATGTAATGTTTTTTTCTATTTGCTAAGCTAAATGGATTGAAAAATGTCCTTTTGTTTTCTTTACCAAATATCAATGAATCTAAACAAGTGTTTCTAACACTTTAAATTAGTCCAGTATGTCGATTTTGCTTCTATATAAATGTTATAGCTGTTTCCTATTTCGAGGTTGCAGACTAATAGAACTATCTATTATATTCAAATGAATATGCATATTCCATTTACATGTATATCTGTCTGTGATGAAATTTTAATGGTACAAATGTTTACTTTATTTTGAAAAAAACTGTAAAAGACATTCATTATTTAGTTTAAAATAATCAATTTCCATTCTATAACGAAATAAACGAGGAAAAGCACTTAACACTTTCACATTAAAATAAAATAATAGATTAAACAGGTCTTTATTGAATCAAATTTTTAATCTGGAATAAAGGAATATCTTATACCAAAGAACATAGCAAAAAAATTACGATAACAGTTCAGCTACTTTGTCTCGAATATACAAGACAAAAGTTGTATCAGGAATACGTACCAAGTCAGGAATATGACAGTTTTTGTCCATTCGTTTTTGATGCGTTTTGTTATTAAAAATTGCCATGTGATTATGGACTTTCCAAATTGATTTTCCACATAGATGTAAAAGATGTGACGTTAGTCATAATTAGAATTTGTATAGACATGAATAGTCGAAAAGACGAAGAAAAAATAGTACAATACCTTATTAGCAAAATACTCATAATCTCAATTGACAATGATTGCCAGTTTTCCGGCCGAGGGTAGTTGGTTTTCTCCGAGCCCTACTCCAGTATCCAAAAATAAAAATATGTTGGCTATGAAATAGCCGAAGAGAGGCGAAAGAAACCACTAAAACTCAAAGTCGAAAATAAACTGACAACGTCATGGCTAAAAAAGAAAACGACATACATACAAACAATAGAACACAAAACAATAAAGAAGACATAAGACTGAGCTACACGAACCCCAACAAAAACTGGGGGTAATCTCAGGTGATCCGGTATGATAATTAGATCCTGCTCAACATGGGGCACCCGTCGTGGTGCTCATATAAGCACAAACCCATAATTATGTGTAATTACTGAAACACCATAATCAATCAATCAACGAATAAGGAAACAAATGACACTTAAATACGAAGTTTAAGTCAACACAAATAATATGAATCATTTTGAAAAGCTTTTTCTTGTTACAGTTTACGAAGGTCTGGTGAGAAACTTCTACACAGTAAAAAGGTTCTGTTTTTAATCGTGCTTTTAAACATCATCGATTGTGGATTGGTTCTTGGTGAACTAATTTTAGATATACACTTTATAAAAGGCAAGTATCACATAACGTACCATTTTAAATTTAACATATAATAACATGCATCATAACACTCCTACTTATTTTCAAACTTTTAAGTCTGAATAGTGTTATTTATAAAAGGCTTGCCATTAGATTTTCAAAATTAACTGTCATGTATTATACATGTATTTATCGTATCATATAAAGATTAAAATCACAAATCGAAATTTGTTACTCATGTATTAGACAATGTTCTGATGGTTACGAGGATTTTGGGAGTAAACAGAAATGTTATGTCCTTCATGTCAATAAAATGCAGCATTACTGATGTAACTTAAACTAAAATTCAATTAGAAGCAAGGCTATGTTTTGTCTTTCATTACGAATTAATTCATTTAAGTTATTGATACTGTATTGAAAGTGTCGTAAATATCAAAGTAAAGGAATAATCATATACATTTTGATTTAATGGATAATAATTGTTCGAAATTAATTAGTCTGTAGAATCTCCAATATCCAATATGGCATCACTTTTGGATTTTGACCCGATAGTGTTACAATTAAGAGCAGTTACTCTACTCTTTTTTTCTGTGTGCATTTTTGCATTAACTACTGACTTACTACTTGTTTTGTATACGTACATGAATGATTTACGTGTATCACTTACATATCAAATATACATACAGTCTTTGCGACGTAGACTGAACGGTAACATTTGTTCTGTAATATAGCAATAGTACAGGATATTCGCAGCCAATTGTAAGCAAATTAAGTATCGCATCAAAGTAAAGATCATGGTTTTGAAATTATAGTTATAAAATATCACCAGGGGGTTAATGAAATAAATTAAAAGGTTGATAATTTCACAGATGTTATGCATCGCAGTAAAAGAATCATACTAATATATCATGATTTTTTCATTAGATGATTACATTTGCAGTACAGTGTCAGAATTATGTAAAGATTAATTTGTTTTTTTTTCATGAAATTAACAGACGTTTTGTATGGAGGGGTATATCGGTGGAGATTGTAATAATGAGAGAGTATCTATGAAAAAAAATATGACTAAAGCTATTTTCATGGCATTTATCTTTTCACGAAAGAGATGAATGATTTATTCACAATCATGACTTAAGCAATTTTTCATGGCACCTACGAATAGTACTACTTCACTATGAAACCCCATTCATTCCTTATCTCTTTTTCTCTCCGTGTATCTAATCAGAGAAAGGTCGTTATATGTACAAGACCTTGACCACAGTTACCACGAAGTGAAGAACAAATTATCGAAAGTATCACTGAAAATTGGCTAAATTGCTTTATTAATATATATTATTGGTAAATATGGACGGATGTTTGTCTAAAGATTGATGATTATCCTGACCTTCTTTAATCAAAGTGATTGATTATACCCTCTTTAGGAAGATTATCTTTCAGTTACGTTTCTTAGTTTACTCATCATATTCTGTATGTTACGACTTAATATGCACAAGTGCTACAATAGTTATTTGTAAATAGATAATCTCATATCTGTTACGAAAACTTAAAAATTTGTTGTTGTTTTTTTTTGGCATAATGTATAAGGTATGTAGCAATCTTGTTGCATCTGTGTCTATTTGTGTTGAGTGGAGCAAGTCAAAAATGTCAGCTGTCAGTTTAGCGATATTTAACATTGCCATAAGCGGGAGGTTTAACTAGCCATAAAACCAGGTTTAACCCACCATTTTGTTTTCAACATGTGCTGTATCAAGTCAGGAATATGGCAGTTGTTATCAAATAGTTAGTTTCTCTGTATGCTGGCGTTTGTTTTTGATACACTGCAATGTTCCTGCTGTTTTATTTCCTCGGTTTTACTTTGAAACCCGGATTGTTTCTGGCATTCAATTTATGACCTTTGAACGCGGTATACTACTGTTGTCTTTATTTATAGAGTAACATTTATTCAATGGTAAAGACAAGGATATTTTTCCGAACATGATGGTTCACGTATATATGCTAAAGAGAAGTGAGAAAATTTTTCCGACAATGTATTTTGAAGTTTTATAGATAAGCCATTAATAGGTATTTGCAAGTACTGCATGTGACAGTTAGATATAAGAAACATTGGACCTTGTCGTATGTTGTATAGCATTGTAACAATTGTCAACGCAAGTGATTAATAAGATGTAACGACCTAGTCATGTCCAACTCTTTTAACATTGACACATTGCATACGACTGTAAAGGACATTATTTAGTTTCTTTTGTTCCTATGATGAAATGTACTTACATTTAATACGATTCTATTATTTCAGAACTTCTAATTAATAGCATTTCAAAACAAATGTTACTATATTATTTTTTCTGACAGGTTTAACTAGAATAATATTTCATATATAAGAATGAATGCATTTCGGATACAATAGCCTTATAATTCACTTTTTAAATTAATATTGATAACTTCATATTTTATAATTTCAGATATGGTAAACGACTCAAAAGTTTTAATCAAAAAGTTCATGTTTATCTTACGAACCGAGTTTTCTACAATATTTGGATTAATAGATACATTGGATGTACCAGCATATTTCAACACAGTCATAAATACAATTTCACATCCTACTAAATTTAATCGGACCTTATCAAACATATCTAGCGACCATTTTCAACAATTCACATACCAAGATATGCCAACGTTTTTAGACCCAACAGTTACATCAGTAGAAGAAGATATAGCTCATGCATTTCATAAAGCTAGTATAGCAATATTAGGATTCCTTGTTTTAATGGTAAGCATATAACAATGTGCGAATTTTGGAGCCTAACAAATAAGACCGTTTCTAAGATAACGCAGTTCTGTCTCAAAATACATACAAAACACGCATTTGTGTTTGAAATCATTAACTTGGAATCTCTGAAGAGTTTTATCTTACCAACAGAGCAAAGTAAAATTTAACTAACTGTAACTTAGTGAAATACTACAAACGGTATACTATTTCTGTACCATATGCGCTTTTCAACAATAAATATCTCTTCAGCGATGATCGAGGCTAATATATTTGAAAATCAAAAGCTTATTAAAAAGACGAGGAGCTACAATCCAAAAAGGTACAAAAGGTATAAGGAATCAAAGCTTTGCTTGAGGGAGATACGTTCTAAAATCACAATCAGAACCAAAGCACATGATTTACTCTCTATCCACATCCATTCACTAGAACATCTAGATAATAATAAAATATTATCAAGCCAGTTAACAAGACGTACAATTTAAAAATGTACGGATCTTCGGGTATTCTACACAAATGTCCAAATATTCATCATAAACATTTATATATGTGAGCAATAAGCAACATGACTGGTGTCACAACAGAGCATGACCGGCAAACATTTCCAAAGCAGTTTGCGTCGGTTTTGGTAGGGTTTAGTTGTCTGTGATTGTTGGACTCTTCAAGTTCAATAGTTTAAGCAGTGATCAATCCATATCTTTCCTTTCAAAGATTTATAGTCGTTCTCCGAAAGAAAACGAGATAACAATAGCAGTCATTATAAAGTAGAACATATTTTGGGATTGTTAATGAACAGCGTTCATAAATACGTTTAATCCCTACATTAAAGATCGAAGAAGTGTGTATAGGGAAATGTGTGTAGACATGCAAAATGCGTTATTCTGTGTATTCAAAATTATTTTTTTGGCGTGAATATCTTATTTCTTAACAACGCTAAAACATGTGAGATAAATTATTGCAATATCAGAAAATGCGGCATACAAACAACTATATCAAAAATAAAACATGCAAGTTTTCTTTTATTTTTGCTAATCCTATCCAAACACAGTTTTCTCAGTTACATGTATAATAAAAACTGCAAAATTGCCAAAAATCACAGAAACACATCATGAAAAACATCACCATTCATTGTAGATACTTCAATCCTTGAATACAAATAGTTAAGTTTGACAAATTACCAACATCGCCATGATACATATTCAAACATTTTCTGTTATAGCTTAATTTCATATAAGCCTGCAATGTGACAGACAAATGATATCAATATTATGATTTGTCTTTTCTTTTGACAGACTTGATCCTTTGCATCAACCGTTTTGGTTTCAATAAGTAGTATACTGGTGTATAAACATTAACTGTAAATGGAGACTTATTTATTGCAACGAGAAACCGACTGGCGAAATAAGATAGCACTAATCAATATTTAAAATCTGTAATAACGAAATGGAACCATTACCAAAATGACAGTGTCAATATTGTATTAATAAACGAGTTTCATTCACAATGGACGAAAAATATCCAATGCTACTTAGTATAAAGTCTTAAAAAAATAAAGGAAGAAGAGCATTGAAATTTATTTATATTGCATAACCAATTGTCTTTAATGTTACGTTCACCACATGTAATTATGTCTAATGTAAGCAGGCATTGACATTTTGATAAATTAAGGATGAAACAAATGTATCTAGTCACAATTGCAGTTACTGTAATTAATAGATTGGATTAGGGACATAGACACATAAGGTTATTGCTAGAATGAAATGAAAGAATCTTAGTTCTCTAGCATTTATGACCTTACTGCTCATACTTGCTAAAAGGTGCAATGTCCCTCCATCTTCTTTTGCAAAAATTTAAGCTTATGAACACGACTATCCCGGATGTCGATATTTTCATATTTTGTTTCGTCGAAAAAAATAATCTATTTATTTTTCTTTAATTTACAGACTCTTTTAAAAGTATTTTGTTATGGAAAAGAAATATTCAAGAAAAAACTCCAGGTAAACTTTGTAAATTTGGAAACAAAACTTGTAAAACAAGTTACTCAGTGTATGTGTATATATTTAACGAAGTAATGAAAACAAGGCAATGTCCATTCAAAAATTGTAAAGTGTTGTTCTGACATAAGCCATAGTCATATACAATCTTTTAATTTCGCCAAATCAGTTGAAAAACTAGTATGGACACAAATTTGAAATATCTGTGATCTAATATGTAAGGGATTGTCAATCATATTTGAGTCTGAGGTTTATACTTGTAAGTAATTTGCAATACATGCACGGAGTTATTGTCCAGATTGACTATTATTTTTAACAGTGTTTTGTGTTTTTGACTTCTATCAAGAACTTTAATAGAAATCTTCTATATCAAACATTTATTTTTATTTTGCCTTCAACATTGAAACCTATAAAAATATAGAGAAACTTCAAAAAGATGAAAAGCAAGTCATTTTCATCATGGAAAAACTATAAACAACAAAAAATATCATCAAAATGAATAATGTAGCCATGTTTTAATCTATAGAGAGAATTGCAATGTGCATGTATACCTAAGTTAACAACCTTTGCTCTTTGGAGGCTGTAGCTGTTCGGTTCATTGATATATAACTTTTTAATCTTTTATAAGATTTAAACAATGGTAAAGTACTGTTGCCTAAATGTTATGACCATTTTTATGTTCAGTATAACATAGGTGCTTACGCGCTTTGTGAATACTTTACGTGCATGTATAACGTATATATATTATTTATAATAGCTCTAATTATTGCCATGAACTAACGGACGAAATCATCAAGATTGATAAACCATGTTTATGGGTCATGCAATATAATGATTTATTAATTAAATCTCATTTCAGCTGTTTGATGGTGTAATTGTGATCATATCCTTCGTATTAGATCTTGCCTTTATAAAAGGTATGATGGAGTATCCACTAGAAGATGCAGTAGAAATCCTAGCATTCCTTATACCATGGAGAGTAATAAGAGTTGCCAACAGTAAGTCCCATGATATGTCACGTGATACAGATAATTCCATACGAATTTCTAAATGTAGTTATTATTTGGTTCTGAGTTAAAGTAAATGGAATTTAATCTTATTCTACTAACAAGAATTGTCAAGAAGAAATACTTAATTAAAAAGAAAATTACTTTAAAATCACCATTGCTTGATTAATTTAATCTTATTTATAGAGCAAAGATGTCAACAAGGCACAGATCACTGATAAAACAAAATAGAATCACAAAAACAAAAACATGCTAGTAATTTGTCCAACTACGCCGAAAGGATGATCTTTTGTAAAAAATGCTTTTTCAATCTTGGCAAAACAGTTTTTTCAATTTTTTTTGGCCAATAGAAACACTCGTCGTTAATCCATAACTAAACTGTTGTTTTCAAATACAATCAACTTGTCATGTCATTTTTATAATCATAATACTCCACCAAAATGAAAAGGAGTTGTAACAAAGAGAAGGTATATTGATCTTCTTATGTAAATCTGACGATCAATGATTTCATGCTGCCAGTTAAGGTTGGACTAACCATTGTGTATGTGTATCCTGTTTTGTCTTAGCATAGTCTTTATCAAATATGTACAATCATTTGATTACACATGTATATGGTTTAAGGTTTGCTGATAAAGTTATTTCCGGAAAAATCTTTATTACGAGTAAGAATACGAGTCATGCAACTGACTGATTGAATTAACTTAAAAATCAAAACTTTAATATGTTTTTTTCATCTTAATTTTCAGGTTTGGTTGTTACTGTAACTGATCAAGCACATTTACAACTCAAAATTATATACTCACAAAAGAAATCCACCGAATCACGATTACAATTCAGTCAGCAGCAAAATCAATATCATAGTGTAGGTAAACTAGTTGTTATATATAAATACGAATAAGATACTTCCATATGTTTGACAAAACCTTTTTGTAACTTACGTATCTAAATACATTTGAGTCACTAAACTTTTTTTTATTGGTAAAAGGGAAATAATCATGTTTTAATTACGTACTATCTTTATACTTCCGATACTTACTTTATAAGAATAATTCATGTATTTGTTTTGCGTTTTTTTTTCAATCATCTCTCAGAGGGACTTTGTTTACTACCAAAGAGAACAAATTAACAAATAGAAATGACAAAACTAAAACAAATGTACAGGTTAATTATCAATTATAAATGTAAATTTTAAAATGTTGATTATAACATTCAACTAAAAAGTTGGAGAATTAGGTACCGATAAACGTTCATGGGTATCTTAACAATAATACAAAAACAAATACACCGACTTCATACAGAAGCATCTTAGGAAAAGTGAAAAGAAAGGTAACATTATTCTTTAACTTCACGTTCCGCTTTTAAGATGGTGCCTTTTTATTAATTAATTCAAAGTTCGTTGACTATATTGAATGTATCTATCAGGTTCAGCTTTTACGATGATGCCCTTTACTAATTAACTAAAAGAACGGTGACTATGTTGAACGTATCTATCACATTGAACTTGAAATTAAGGATTCGGTTAATACTGCCTCATATCTTGACTAACATCTAAAAAACTGGCAGTGATGGCCGGTTGAGTGTAAAACATTACGATAAAAAAGTTGATTTCAGCTTCTAAATTGTGGAGTTTTCATTTCTATATAGCAACATATCACCAGCCTCGTAGTCAGTACTAGCTTTGTTGACATGAAAAATCAATCATTGGTATGATCATGATTATAAATAACCTGTTTTCAAAACTTTGAATTTTTCGAAAACATGAGGTTTTCTACCCAAGGCATACTGGATAATACATTAGCTGTATTTAGGGAAATCTTTCAGAATCTAGATAACCAATGCTCTTTATCCCAGAACTTTTCTGCCTATTAATTTTTCTTTATTCGAGCACCACGTATTAGTCTTTTGTAAACGACAACGCGCGTACAAAGTAGTAAATTGGTATCTATGATGAGTTTATTTCCAGCGGCGCCGTCATAAGGAGTATATATCACTCAGTTCATATTCCAACGCTTGCATTTCCATTTTATCATTTCTTTGATAAAAAAGGATCTGTCCACAAGGAAGCTATTATACAAAGAGTTCTAAATGACAAAGTTGAAATCATCTCTTCGAATATTTTACGGACACCATTCACAAGATGGTTGACGGTTATGGAAACATATAACCACTTATAAGTTCCAGTTGTCGGAAGCACAATCCATCATCTTTTTCATGAATGTAGTCTAGCAAATTATACTTTGTACTTACAAAAGCAACACGACCGGAACTACATGTGGAGCAGGTTCATCGTGATATTCCATATTACCTGAGATCTGCCCGATTTTTGATAGAGTTCATGTTGCTCAATCTATAGTTTTCAATGCTTTGCTTTTGGTATATTGTTGTTCGTCTATACGCCATTTCTGGTTTAAATTTTAGCAATGGCGTTCTCAGTTTGATTTGGACTTATAATTTTGAATGCCGATATATAGCATCTTCTGCATATTTTTTTTAATTTAAAAGAAAAAAATGCGTGATGAAAAAAAGTGGTGTGTTTCTATCGACATTTAGTAGATAATATCCGTTTTAAATACAACACCGTTTGGTTTGTTTAAACTATATTAAAATGTTCAATCGGGTATACTTGTTGAACAAATAGTTTTTATTTAATGAAGATCTTGTCAATGTAGACACGAATATCAAAACGCCAACCTGTTGTTTCCCAGTGTCCATTAAAATTGATCTTTACATTATTTCTTCATCTTTTGTTATAGTTTTGTTATGGGGCAATATAAAGCTTAGTTGTAAATTGTAGTTGGTTTAGTGGGAGGCGTTATATTGACTTCTGAATGTATTATCTAGTTCTCGTGTGCTATTTGGTTACTATTTCGCTTACGTGAACCTACATTTTTTATTGATATCAGTACTATTTTAATATTTGCAAAATCTTTGTCGTTACAATGTGTCATGAATTTTATCAATTTTAGGATGTTTTAAATAGAGTGAAAAAGTTGTGTGAAGAAGAAGGAATACCAACATGGAAACTATCGACAGCTATAAACGAAATACGTGAGTTTTTTCGTCATCATAGAACGCTAAATTTCAGATCTGACTACGGATACGTCCGACTTGTCATAATTTAAATCCTATCTGACGTTGCCTCTAATTTTGTTGTTATTCTTATATAAACAACAAAATGTAATTATCATACATGTATGTTCATTTTGATCTTTTAACCCATATATCACTGAATGATATACTGTAAATCAGCTCATTTTCGCGGATACTTTATTTCACGTTGAACCCTTTCTAGACCACTTCGCGGCTATTATTTGTATGTTGTTCCGTTTTAGCCATTGCTTTGTCAGCTAATGTATGCTCTATGAGTTTTAATGTCCCTCTGGTATCTTTTATCCATTTTATCTACATTACAAACCAGTAAAAAGTCTTAAATGGCATATATTTGTACTCGGCAGTACTGATTTTTACTCGACCAGTTTGAATAGATCTTCATTTCACTCGATAACACTCGACCACACAACTATTTCTCGACCAGTCTGAAACAGTCTTATCCCATTCTAGACCTGTACTGGACCAGTTCTTAACTATTTTGTTTCCAGTCTGAACCATATTCGATCCATGTCTGAAGAATACTCGACCAGTCTGAACCATACTCGAACAAAGGTCTGAAAAATAATCGTCCAGTCTTAACAATACTTGACCTAATAACGCGATTTTCTGATTTACTTGATGCAGTTTGATATGGAATGATACACGTTTTACATATTTGCCACGATTTATATTCGCGTTATTTTTCTACTCGCGAAAGTCGCGAAAATAAGTTGGTTAACATTTGAGAAAAGTAAAGGGAATGTAAGCTATATTTCTGCCAAATACTTTGGGTGATTGTTACAAGGATGATAAGTGTAAAAATTGTAATACCTACATTTGAATATTTGTAAACAATAATTAGTACATGTATATACAAAATTACGAAGATGTGGTATGATAGCCAATATGAAAACTCAATAAGTTAACGTTAACATGTTTTTACTAATAATGCTTTCTGAAATTCATATTTTTGTATTATTTTTTTCGGGGGAAGGGAAAGGAGGGGGGTCGGGGTGGAAAGTATTTTGTAAACAAAATGATATTCGTTTTCAAATTATATTTGTTTCATTTTCTGGTTGTATATATCTAATGTATTAAACAATATATTGCAGCCTTTCCTAGAAAGAAAAGATCAAAGAAATTCGGATTGTCCATAAAGAAGACATTAGATAAATCAATTAATTGTATAAGATTAAATGATCCACGAGTTTCACTTCCGTATGGAGATCCAAACATAATATTGTCACATGACAAGATGGAGTCAGACTCTGATGAAGAAGATTGTAAGTCGAAAATGTTTAACGTGCCTTCCATTCATATAATTGAACCATCCGATACTATTTATGAATCTGACGAGGATGATGAAGAAATTGTCGGAAGCGGAAGTTCGTTTAGTGATGATGAAAACGATGACAGCAGACAAGTTTAAGATTTTTATTTTAGTGTTAAAAAAAAATACGCACATAAGACGAAAGTAATTTTATAGCAAAATCTTGCAAGCATCCTATGTTATTTAAGAACAACAATGCAATTAATTAGAGTATCTTAGTGACGTAAATGTATTTTTTATTATCGTTTCATTGAAACGTCGACGTTCTGTAAATAGAAACTTAAAGAAATGTGATAAAACAATAATTTAGATTTAAGGACATGAAATATCTATGCAATATTTTGAATTAAGTTTGATGTTCTGTACAATAATTTTTCATACAGTAACCTATGTATGAAGCTGGGTCCAATGACAGAAGATATGTTACTGTTTACTGTGTCAAAGTATCCTACATTAAAAGGAATATTGTACAGTATAATCTCAGGAGCAACCATTGTTTGTTATCGTATCATTCCAGGCCAATTAAAGATGTTTATAATTTTTCATAATTTTACTGGTTTTATTGAACGAAAAGATGAATAAACGAAAAGACCAAATTACAGATATAAAAAAAAGATTATGACGAGGACGACCATGAATAAAGGTATCAAAGGTACCAGGATTACAATTTAATACGCCAGACGCGCGTTTCGTCTACATAAGACTCATCAGTGACGCTCAGATCAAAATGGTTATAAATCCAAACAAGTACAAAATTGAAAAGCATTGAGGAACCAAAATTTAAAAACGTTGTGCCAAATACGGATAAGTTAATCTATACCTGGAATAAGAAAACCTTTAGTTTCTCGAATATTCAAAGTTTTGTAACAGGAAATTTATAAAAATTACCATAAAATTGATATTCATGTCAACACCGAGGTGCTGACTACTGGGCTGGTGATACCCTCGAGGACGAAACGTGTACAGTGTTTATAAAATAAGAAGATGTGGTCTGATTGCCAATAGGACAACTCTCCACAAGACACCAAATGACACAACAATTAACAACTATAGGTAACTGTACGGCCTTCAACAATGAGCAAAGTCCATACTGCATACAGATATGAGAGGCCCTGAAATGACAAATGTAAAACAATTCTAACAAGAAAACTAACGGCTAAATTTATGTACAAAAAATGAACGAAAAACAAATATGTAAGACATCAACAAACGACAACTCCTGAATTACTGGTTCCTTACTTTGGACAGGCATATACATACAGAATGTGCCGGGTTTAACATGTCCCTTAAACAGGGACAGTGGTGTTACAGTACAACATAAGAGCGAACTATAAAAATCAGTGGAAAAAGGCTCAACTCATCAGATGGATACAAATAGAAATACATCTGTTAACAAATCTTTTTCACAAATCAATTTCGTAAAACTTTTACTATCATTTGAGACATTTGCTTACGTTTACAATATTAAAGTGCACTTATCAATCATGCTAAATGTAAATGTGGTATTTGAAAGACATCATTGTTCAGTTTAATGTAGGATTTTGTCTAAATCACCAAAACTTTAACAATTACGAAATAGAACTAAATTTTTTATGAAGCCTTTTTTCGGAATTCACCTTCATTAGAAACTTTAATCATAAAAAACGCTCAAATCAAAATGAGAAAAGGGGACCAATATTGTTTAATATCTGAATACATGAGAAGCTTAATAGTCAAAGAGGACTAACAAATAGTATTCGAATTCACTTATTGTCAACTTGTGAAAAGTAGAAGGAACCTTAATATTTTCGCGAATACAACTGATAATGACCTGTTCATTTGCTTGGTTTAAAAACTGTGTTCTTTTGTTTATTTGCTCTCTTGGTTGGTTCATAATGACAATTTGTAAATCACACAGAATAGTATTACACGTTTTCATGTTAATACAGTAAAAGACCGTTTCTTCATTTTATCACAATTTTATTTCATTGAAGTAAGTGTCTGTGGAAAAAAGGTGTATTTTTTGTACACATCTATTACACAATATACACAGAAGGCGAATTCATTATGTTTAGTGTTGCCTGAAATGTGTTATTAATTTATTTGCTAAAGAAGAAAAATCCAATGCCACTAAAGTTAATATAACGATCAGTAAAGTAAGCACACCAACATAACCGACCCGTGCTGCTGATGGTCTATTGTCGTTAGCACATGTCAACTTCCGGATGGTTGATGATAAAGATTTTTTATTGACTTTCAATGGCTCAATAATTCTCTCGTAAAATTCAGCAAACGTTTCATTTCCATGAATACTACACCAGCACAAGCACACATTAGATGTCGCTCTACTGTTATTATAAGTGACAACATTATAGGTCACTCCATTACTATAAGATGTGTCTTCAATTAACAATGTGCTCATTGCTACCTGTGCTGTAGTTCTACCTGAGGAAAAAAAACTTATCAGTGATTTTGAATGCAAACCATACAACTTCCAATGAACTTATTTCTAATATAATTGATAACTCACTATATGGATAAATTCTTATTCTATTTATGTTCAATATGGATGATGCAGAGTCTACAATAATTAGTTATATTGTGTTGATTATCAAGCAATCTAATTCTAGCATACGATCTAATGTGAAACTATCTACCATGGGTTCATTTTGATCAGGTTCATAGAATGATTCATATAATGAATTTCATAGCAGTGTGGACATGGATACCTGATATTTAAATGATATCATGTCGATCACTGGCTGTCGACTACAAAGCCGTCACGCAATTACTATATGTCGGGGCCCCTAAATGGGGATATACATAATTACTATTTAAGACATTCATTCACAAAATATTTTTTCTGCGTGCAAGTTTATAGGAATTTGTTTTGAATATATCTATATACTGACAGCAAATTCTTTTTGTAATACCGCAAAGTAATCAAGAGAACAATTTTTTTTTCTGTAAATCCGTGAAAAATTAAGTAGTATGCAAGTTAGTTCTGTAGATTGAAAAACGAATGGTCGAATTACAGCGATTTAATTTAGAAATGTACTTTTGACATTACTATTTTGTGTTTCAGTATCTATCCATAAATTGAATATGCTCAAAATACAATTTTATAATAGAGTAATTAAACGAGTACACCCATTTTATAGGTAAGTATTACACTTACTGTTATGTTGACAAAATAACCTGTACATTATCTGGTGTTACTATTCACCAGTTGAGTCTGTGTACATGATTTAATATTCAGATGTTTTGTGAACATATTGAATTCATGGATTTATATTGACACTGCTTTTGATATAATTACCTAAAGTTGATGAAATTTCATCAGTTGAAATTGATACTGATGACCCTGTTGGATTAGATATAGCATTTTCAGTATTTGTTATTGATAATTCTATCCCTGCAGATGATTGAGTCTCAATGGTGTTCCTAGTACTACTGGATAGAAAAGATGTCCGTCCCTGCGCAAACGTTGTTACCTTATCGTATGATATCGTTGTAAATGTAAGCTTTGATGTTGATTTATCTTCGTCTCTTTGCATCACAGACGTTGAGGTTATAGTATCTGAATTTTTAAATTAAGCAAAAAAATGTACTGATTTCGTATAAACGCTATAGTTAGTTAGAAAGTAACATGAAAATCAATTTTAACATTACGACTAGTTCGTTTAAAAGATTATTACAAAATTTCCACTTGTATTGCTTCGGTTTGTTTCATTCCGCTTGGTATCTTTTTTTATTTTCTATCACACACTTCGAACTTAATCCTTGCTTGTGCAATGTATGTAGAGGTCATTATTCTAGAGAATCGTTTCAAGAATTGTCACAATCATAATTAACATCTTAAATTCATCAGCATACTTTGATCAGTAATTTGAAAAAAAAACAAAAAAGGTGATGATATATGTATTTCTATTATAGTATAAGAGATGAGAAAGATACTATAGGGACATTTCTACCGACAAGTAAAAAAATACACTGACAACATAATGGAAAAAAACCCAAAAGACAAACAACAGTTTACAAAACCATAGAAAACTAAAGACTGAGCAACACGAACACCACTAAAACCGGGGGGACTTCACAGATCCGAATACATTAGCAGATCCTGTCTTACATGTGGCACCAATCGGGTTGTTTAGTATTCATTTGTTTATATCAATATAATTGTGGTCAACGTGTATCTGCTTTAATCTGGACATGCATAGAGTATTTGCAAATAGACCAAAAGGAAACGGTGTCATCCTGAATTGCCTACACTTAATTGCAGGTTTATACAAACATAATTTTTGTTTTTGTTTTAACAATTACAGTTAATTATCTGAATTTTATCGTTATAATATAATACACATTTTAATACTGTTTACTATTTTAAGGGAAATGTGCAAAATGAATATAACGAAATATGTTCAATTTCAGATAATATCTTATAAATTTGCACGGAAAATACATTTTTTTTGACAAATATTTCAACAACATTAATATAAAACTTTAATTTAAAAAATAGGTGTAGTTCTGAAGAATAATGCAGGTAAAATAAAAAAAAAAACGTTTTTCTTGATGTTTACTTTTTTTGAAATTTCATTATACCAGTGGAATAAAAACTTAAAACTTCAATAATAAGAAAGCTAAATTCTTAAAGCAAATATTAAGTTATTTTTTACTCATTTTGCAGATGTTTGGCTTACAACTGTTGAGAAACCAATGAAGCTGACATTTGTTGACTAACAAACAGAGTTGTGAGTTGAGAAATTTCGTTTTTTATGGAAACACTATTTGACTGAAGACCCGGCACCACCAACCACCTGGAAGGATGACACAATAAGACGAAAAAGAGACTTCATGCTCATTCCATAATATACAAGATCATCGAATTATTCAAGAAAACCTAAGCATTGGTAAAGGTTTACCAGTAAAAGAGACGTGTTAAGGAACAAGGGGCCTTCCCCACTTATTGAAATTGATAAATGATAAATACGTTATATACTTTTCAAAAGTATCACTTTAAACGTTGACTTAAAAGTCCCCTTCTTTTTTGAAAATCATAAATCCCCATATGATTATGTAGCAAGAAGAGCTAATCCACCAAAAGTACGCCAAAACCCAGCAATATACACAAAACTTCATCTACTTAAGGACAGATACTAACATGGATTTATCAACGTGAAATACTACTCTAACGCAGTATTATAACTTAATACATATTGTGTTCCATATCAATTTATCATTATAGGTACCAGGATTTAATTTTTTTATTTACGCCAGACGCGCGTTTTGCCTTCAATAGACTCATCACTGATGCTCGAATCCAAAAAGTTTAAAAGGTGAAATAAAGTTTGAAAAGTATTGAGGACCATAATTCCAAAAAGTTTTGCCAAATACAGATAATTTAATCTATTCGTGAGATAGAAAAGCCTGAATTAAACAATTCAAAGTTTTGTAAAAAGTTAATTTATATCAATGATATGTCATGTCAGCATGCATATATCTTACACAATGAAAGTTACCTGAACAGATAGAAATTCAAGATTAACTGTAGAAGAAACAATACAATTATATGATCATTAAACCCTTTTGTCTTTTTGTCTAATTACATTTTGTAACTCATAGATAATTTGTTTAATCAAATGTATATGTAGGCAAACAAGAAGCCAACAAACGATAACACCAATCAATCTCTGAAAAGATCTTATAAAGTCATCAAAAGGCCAAGTACGCATATTTTGACTTGTGTCATGATATACACATATAAATATTAACAATGTTAACAATACAAAAACTCTCATTTATCTTTGAAATTCGCTCCATTTCATAAGTATCAATATAACAAATTTTAACTAATTTACCATTTTAAATTTGATAGTTGGAAATCCTTACCGATACTTAAAAATGAAGTCTTCTTCATAACATATATACCTGAACATTTCCTTAAATAGAAGACCATATTTCCTCTTCGTCCACCGGTGCTATTGTTACATGGATACCGAAAACATGGACCCATTTGTAAATAGTTCGACCTACTCATAAAAGACACTCCAAGACACCATACTTCTTCGTCACATGATGCTAGACACTGTGATAGTGTTCCATAAACCTTATCATATAGTAGGCATGCTCCTCTGATTCCATTGGTATCTTCAGTCCATGGGCAAGTCTCCTCCCTTTCTGTAGATTTTAACAGCAACGTTAGAGTTTACAGGTTATATAATAAAATCAGAAAAGGAGTGCCATAACCTCTGATTTATACATCAATAATCAATGCAAGTATGCTGGTATACATTTCCAAAATAAGAACGACTAAAGAAAAATACAAAAGTAATGATTCTTTTTTAAGAAATACCACAAATGGTTCATATTCGTGTAAACTAATTATATCAAATTATACAAATTCAACTTCATTTTCAAAAGGAGTAGGTCATATAAGGGCCGATTTTGGCCTCAAATTGCAGGTTCATCTGACGAAAGATTTTGGACACTTTTTAAACACTTAAGCGTGTATTTCAGTTGATTCAATTAGTTTATGTGAAAGATTTTAACTGATTTAGTCATTAAAAACGCTCCGATTCAAGCTTTATTATGAAAAATCTATCAAATATGCCAAAAATGTTACTGTTCAGATGGTTTTTTTTTGTCAAAAATGAAAGTGGCCGCACCCTTGTAAATTCTCAACCTTTATGTATGTTATGTAGTTTCATCAAATAGAACTTACATTTCAATATTAAGATTGAACACAAATGCGGTCACTTTTATTTAAGACGGAAACCGTCTAAAATTTAACGAAAATGCTAAAATTTTGAAACGGCCCATATTTATGTAGCAGAAGCATTCTACCTTCCAATAAATAACTAGAAGTTTACATTTAACAATTTTGTAAACTTGCTATATTTTGGGGCCAAAAAGGGGTCGTACTGGATCACTCCTTTGATATTTGTTTCAAACATACCTTCAGGACAATGTCGTATGTATAAATCTGCAGTTCCGGTTCCAGTATCATGAAATTTACAGTCATATAAGATACAATTCAGATTGCTGATCAAAGCCAAATAGGAAATAGCGGAACAGTTAAAATCTTGAGTGTCGTAACTTTCTTCACAGAATTTTAAACACGTGTTTAAGTCCATTGCATTATGTAATTGTTGATTGCAAAGTCCAATACCAATGCCAGCGTGGTTATATTCACAAATTGAATCTGGTAAAATATTATGTATTATTTGATAACGACATAATTTTCAGAATAAATCGTTCCCTATGAGTATCGTTACAATTATTGTATATTTATATATTACTGTCCTCAATAGTTTAAGAAATACAAATATAGTTGCTACGCGTTAAATAACTTTGCATATATTCATTTCAAACAGTGTCATATAAGCCTTTATAAAATAATATTATATACGGGATCTATTTAGCTTAGGGCGGCCAGTAATTATACATTTGATTTTTAGTTAAAAAAAAAAAGAAATCCGTATTGAAAAAGTGTAAAGTACTCATTTCAGTCGATTCCACATATGTCAGATGCATTTATTGTTAAGTTAAAGAAAATAATTGCTAATGCAGCGTTCACACATTGCCAATTATAGCTCCGGTTTGAGACCAGACAGCGATAAGACACGATAAGTGAAAAAGTCAGATTACTATTTTCAATTATCTTGGATGTCCTATCATTGTCTGAACACAGTCGTTTAAGTTCGTAACAGATTCCAACGGGTCGGGAAGGGTCCGAATAGTTCGGCGAAGCACCCAGACAGTTAGGTGCGTCCCGTAAAATTTGGGGAAACTCAACGATTTTGTCTAGTCGGATTACAATCGTGCCTATATCATGACAGATTCTGCTGTATCGGATCAAAATCCTAACAATGTTCTGTGTATTCTGGACGGTGTCTTGTTGGACGGGAATGATTAGGAGAAATTTGTCATTGCTGTTTTCCTGCCGATTAAGTCCAGATTGCATCCAGATCTTGTCGATTGACCACCGTTTTTTGCCGAAACCGCTCGGGAACAGTCCCGTTATTAATACGAAATTCGTCAATGATACCCACGTCACAGTCCTAACAATTACAGAATACAATATGAATGAGACCAGACAAAGCCGTTTGCAATGTGATAGCGCGGACCGTGATAGGGTTACTTTCTGACAGTACCTGACCATCCCGAGTATGCCAAAAGTTTTCGAACGGATAACTTCCGTCAGCGTCGGTTCACTTTCTTGTCACTGTCTGATCCCTGTTGGATTATATTCGGTAGAATTGGGACGTAGTCGTGACAGACTCGGTCGAATTTTACGAGGCGAAAGATACAAATTGGATTAGAAGCGGATTGAGAATGGGATTATCGGGATAAATTCGCTTTGAAACGGTTGAACATCGAAGCTTCCTGAACAATATCTGATTGTTGTCGTGATAAAATTATTTGTTTTACAAATTGTGATTAAAGTTTGAATTTCCATCCACGATTCACAGAATCTTGATCACACTTTTGACAAATTTTAATCGGGAATAGTCATGTCAATGACAGCGGTAAAAATCGTGAATGTGTGACCCCAGCTTAACGGACACAGACAACCACTGAATAACAGGTCCAAGATTTACAGTTACAAATCGAAAATGTCGGGGTCAAATACGTTTTTGAGCACTCATCCTGCACTAACTTAGTTTAGTTGTGCTACAGCACTACTTAGGATAAACTTATAAAACAGTTCTTCCTCATGCATAGCTCTGAATCTATGTTCGGATAAGGCTTTAATTTTGGTCCGTACTTGTATCAAAGTTTGGATTTTAAATGTGTTTGTCCCCAGTCATTACTACGAAAACATGCATTGTCAAAATGCGTTATCTGGTGCAGTAAAATATTACCTTTAATGACATCAATACTACTGGATCAATACTCCTACTGATTACATTAAGTCTCTGACGAATTATAAGCCCAGTAGCCAGTATTTTGGTACTGGCATGGAAATATGGATATTATTTTATTAAAATTTGTATCATAAACATTTTTAATAATTCTTTATTAATTATATGCTAAGCTCTGGTTGTGGTATTTGCTCATTTTATTAAAATTTGTGTCATAAACATTCTTAATAATTCTTTATTTATTATATGCCAAGCTCTGGTTGTGGTATTTGCTCATTTTCTAACCAATCCTAATCGGTTTATTTCTAGGGTTGCCAACTAAGTACCATGAATATGCGATTATGTTTGGTAAAGATATATATTATCTTCAATACGTATACTTTTATCAAGCAATCTCTGTATTGATAAAAATTATAAAGGGACAAAAAATGTTCTAAATATTTGTTTTTTAATTGTAAAGGGTTTGTCAACTTTTATATACAGTTGTTTTATTTAAGGACTTTATAATTGTTAAAAAGACAATTTTCTGCGCTTGAACTTGAATGGTTTAAATAATAAAGATTGTGAGACCTCCATATTTGCGTTGAGAACTGGATGAAGTTGATTCATCTTTTCGACTTTGAACACTTATGGAAGAAAGTTAATGGTAGTAATTGTAAATTGCTCGTTAAATGTTATACATATAGTAACATTATAATAAGTATGAATAAAAGCGTTACTTACATCCGCATGTCTTAAGTAAATGCATTTGTGTTTCCAGCGATGTATCGATTGAAATGGTACAGTTATGGAGATTACATTCATTTGTGTCTGCATTAAATGATGCTGCATGACAACTATCATCTACTATGCATTCTTCTTTACAACGTTTCAGGTTCTTATTAACTCTCCGATATGATGTACAATCTCCGGTTTTGTTACGATGCGCCTGAGCAAAACACCTGTAGGCTGAATCAGAGAAAGCAATACAATTTAATGGTGCAGCTATTTAAATCAAATTTAATGATATTCGCAGTCATTCATAAATTTCATCATTATTATGATACCTATTTTACTATTACTTGTCTATCTGCATATTTCACTGCAATAAACAATTAATAAACATTTTTTTTTATCGAAAATGTAATAGTTTCTCAAACCTTATCTAGCTAATCGTTCTTTGCCACTGAACCTCGCTGGATAAACGAGGTATTTACACATATTTAATTTTATTTTGTTGTTTTTGCACGTGTAAAATTAACATTATAATATCGTAACATGATACGCGCAACGCAAAATTGATAGACAGAGTAAAAGTGGCTGCAATTTTTTTTACTTTTATTTGATTAGTTCCTTTACCATTTTCATATGGAGATGTTGAGCATATTTTGTTTTTTTAATTTTATAAAATGTGATAAAATTACTATGTTGTGTCTTGTGTACTTGTATTTGTCTGTTAGTCTTTTTCTTTGTTAGCCATGGCGTTGTCAGTTTATCTTTAATTTATGAGTTTGACTGTTACGCGGGTTTGGCATCTCTCTGAATTCGTATGAGGATTTGAACGGACATTTTTTAGAAGAATTTACGAAAATGATAATCTTAAAAATCCATATAAAAACAAATTCCAGCTGCATAAGTTGAGAGGAAACCCCTTTGCCTATATTCGAACATCGGTATACTTTTGTTGCCTTTATCTATATATAGCAAAAATCTGTCACATTTATTGACAAGGCACTGATACACAATAGGCTCATCCCCGACCATTGGTCTCTGTTGGAATATTTCGTTTTGTGCGCTACATCTCAAGCAAAGCTGATATTAACACTGATGTGTTGAGTATTGTGTTAATACGTACTAAATCTGTCTGCTCCAGATGTGCATTTCCACAGTTAGTGTATATATTGAGACCAAAAGTATTGAAAAGCGACAAAACTTGAAGGATTGATAGAGCAAAAAAGACTAGCAGTAAAGTCGAACATAAACAATTACGATTCAAATTCTCTTTTTGACTTCATGGGCCTTGATAACTGAGGTTGTGATTTAGAATCTCGCGCCTGGCTTGTGCGTTTTACTCCAATCAGAAAGGACATGCATTACAAATATTTTCTAGTAAATCAACTTTTAGAATTTTTTCTTACTGCTTCTCCGGTTTTGACTTAATAGACACTATAGATAAATTGTATATTTGATTATAATAAACCTACCTCTTAACGGAAATTGCCGTGACGCTGAAAAAATTAAAATAATGTAGATATATATTGACATATTGATATAAATATATCTATTTATGTAAGCTGAGTATCTGAACAGAACCTCCATAATTGTTAGATATCTTGAAAATAAAACATCACAGACTCAAACCTCTATCGCCTGGATTGTATGAACATTAAGATGCAAAATAATACATTCAAAAAGATTGGCAATATTTTCAAAATATTATAAGCATCATAAATGTAGTTGACCCCGTTCACATTGTTGCAATATAAAAATTTAATGAAATATTCAAAAGTTTTGATTATCTTATTTGGAGGAAAAAAGGGCGGGGTATTTTCTCTCAAACACGGGAATGTTGTGTGATGTACAATTTTATTTCTTTTAAGGCAGTGCATATTGCTAATATATGATTCAAATGAGCTTAACCATTATAAATTATTAAAGAAATAATTGTTTACAGAAATATTCAGTAAATTTGTTTGTGAGCAAAAATATTTAATCCATTTTCGGTTCACAACAAGTTTACAATGTGTAAAATGTAAAACATACCAGTGCATGTTAATGGGAAAAATTCCACGTTTCCAACTGCTCTGGGTGTCGTTGATATATCACATGTATACCGCCTACAAATTGAGCGACTGGTCGTGTAACTTACGCCATGACACAAAGGATTTACTATACAAGATTCTGTACAATGCTCGAAACTTCCTACGAGTTGATCGAAGTTATCATTTCCACAATCACCAATTGTATTTGGCCCAACGGAAGTAAATGAACAACTTGAATCTGAAAAGATACTCCAATATAATTGATATGTTTGAATTGTATCTTTAGATGATTGTAGCATTATTTGATTAGAAGTTCAAAACTTTTAAACCCATATTTTTTAATATTGTCAATATTGTGTTTGTATTTATTGTTATTGTTGTTCTGAGACATTTGTATATTAATGTGTGGTTTAGAATGGTCTGCACCTTCTTTATACAAATACCATAATTATACTTACTGATGTAATTAACAGCGTCCATCATCAAAAGCATGCATATCTGAAAAAAAAGGTAATTAGACATACACTTCTTGTAATACAAGAACAACATTTCACTTCTATTCGTTCATTTACCAACCAGCATCGAGTCAAGCCATTTACTACTAATTTGATTTTATGTTGTGCTGCAACACCACAGTCCCATGTAAGAAGAGGGTAGTGTGTCCACAAACATGTTTAATTCCGCCCCATTACTTATGTACCTGTCCAATGTCAGGAACCTGAGTTCTGTGGTCTTAGGTTTATGTCTGTCATATTAGTTATCTGTAAATAGTCTTGTTTAAAAAAAAAAAGCCGTTAGTTTTCTCGTGAATTCGCATTATCATGATTTTTTAGTGTAGGCCACAGTTTTATTACTAGCAGAAGTAACTCGGGTATTATTCAGGTCGGTTAACTGAACATGGTTAGTTGTTAATAAAAGTATTTATATAACATAAATATATAAATACCGTTATAAAAATAAAGGGATTTTTTCGGAATTTCATCCGAGATTGCGATACTATATAACTTATAATCAACGATATTCAATCAACTTTGGAATATATTATATACTAGCATTATCTACATTATTATTCAGGTAAGTACATTTATAATTTGAAAGGTTGTGATAGTCATACCGTAACGTTAAAAAATTGTGCTGTGTTCTTTTATTGAACATAAATCTTATCTGACATTATTATAACTTTATGGAAATTATCAACGTCCATACACAGCCTTAAGTAAGCATTGTCAATATTCATTTTGAAAACAAAAATACTTTATAAGTTCACCTTGATTTGAACGTTGTGTAAAATATTAATTTAGCGTCAAATCCATAACGCAGATGTTGTTTTTTTTGCGCTACGTGTTTCGACTTTTAAAGTATTTCAAAGTGTAATACAGAGCAATATTTATAGAAAAGACACAAAAGTTAATGGTGGAAAAGATTACAAAACGAAGTAGGTTGACACATTTTGATATGAAGTATGCAGAAAATGGACTTGTATGTCTGTTAGTTTTAAATTTACTAAGTGTATCAATATAAATAATGTTTCTTTTATTTGTTTATAACAATACATGTTAAACATTTAGATAACACAATGACCATACTATTTTCTCTTAGAGTTAAAAATAAAAGCACCAATAGTTTACCGATTTTCAAAATAAATCAATACCAACCGAATTGACCCAACAAGTCAAAATACATTCGGGTTTTAGAATTTCCCGAATGTACAACAAAGGTAGAATCTTTTTGTAAAATATTGATGGCCCTGAAAAGGACCGTTTTTAAGAGATATCATCGGCTGCTGGCACTCTAATCATGTTCAAGCCTTATTTCCTCGTCTCTCGATGGTCTGCTAGTGTAACGTGAACGCTGCCATTTTGTTTATTTACGTCTGTGACGTCATTTTCATGGGAGATAACTCGAGTGCAAACCTAGACACTCAAAAGGTTATTCGCCGGTAAATAATAGGGTTATTCACCGCTGGTGTAGATTTTGAGGGTTATTCGTCCTCCCTTCGATTAAATGAAAATCAACTGAATTATTCCATGTCACAGACAAGGTGTAACCCAATAGAATTGTTTGTAATATATGTAAGGTATAATAACATGAAATAGACATGTCTATAGAAACAGATGATTTGCAGAGGAGAATACATTACTTTTGTATCGAAAAGTTTTATAATCAGCGGAAGCACGTGAAAGACTGCAACACATACAAAAAAACATGCTGCAGACGAATGCTTTTCGTCAAACCATTACCAAAACTAATAATATCCAACTAATCAATTAAAAACGTCCCCAAAACATATTCATCAAATACAAAAACAAAGACAACAATTATGGAAGACCAGCAACCTATGATGACCAGTAGTATTTAAGCAATTTTATTATGGCACACGTGGATGAACTGATAACCATTGATAGCTTGTAAATGCGTTCGTAAATATCATATACTAGAACGTCAGCATATTCAGAATACATTTTGAGCAAAATATTATCCGAACAGATATAGATATATCTGAAACATTATTGCTATTACATTTAGAGATAAATCATCATGTGTTCTGAAAGACTTTTACCATACAAAAAAAAAAGATGAAAAATTTGCCGTTCATAACTTATTTAAAGTGACAACCAATTATTTAACAAGAATTATTCATCGACGTCAGATATATCTACATTTCCTTCTTATTTTGAATACAAACCATAGTAACTGTTTATGTTTTGAACGTCACGCAGTTTTTACTGCAAAGAACTTTGATATAAATAGTCTCGATTGATCAAGCATGAAACCCTGTGTACTTACATGTACCGCTCCTCATTGGAAATCACTCATAATTTCAAGATTTAAAAATTTCAAAAAGAAGAAAAAAAAAAACATACACATCTGAAGCACAAGGAATTTACATCCCTGTTGACTAGTAATTTAGAACGTAGAACAAAGTGTTAGAGCCACAGATCGCAATAACACAATACATGGTATGGGTATTATACGAGTTATCAAATCTACAGCAAATAAACTCATCATAGAAACCAGGATTAAATTTTATATTTGCGCCAGACGCGCGTTTCGTCTACAAAAGACTCATCAGTGACGCTTGAATAAACAAAAGTTAAAAAGGCCAAATAAAGTACGAAGTTGAAGAGCATTGAGGACCAAAATTCCTTAAAGTTTTGCCAAATACAGCTAAGGAAATCTATATTCTTGAGGTCTCAATGCTCAATACTACACATTTCCAAGTGACTTTATTGCAAAGTTAACATTTTCAGAGTTTATATAATCAACGCCAATTGATAGGACTACGTGTTTTAAGTTATTGTCAGTTTTTGGCATAACACTAAAAGAACGCCAAGCTTAGCAGGGATTATGCAAATGGAACAAAGGGATATATCTTTGCAAGTGAACAGTTTTATTTCATCTATGGTATACAATTCTAGCGACATTTCATTCAGCTATTGAATGTTTAGCAAACCAAACCGATCGGTTAAAGAGAACACAAGTATTGACATTCGATTAACCATTTAAAGTATAGCCTTGATTGTAAATATAACGGAATTTGATAGGAATGTCATACAAAAAGGGGACGAAAGATACCAGAGGGATAGTTAAACTCATAGATAGAAAATAAACTGACAACGCCATGGCTAAAAAAAAGACAAACATACAAATAATAGTACAGAAAACACAACATAGAAAATTTAAGACTAAGCAACACAAACCCCACCAAAAACTTAGGGTGATCTCAACTGCTCCGGAAGGGTAGGCAGATACAAGTGAGAGGTTTAGCGCTATAAAACCAGGTTCAATCCATCATGTTTTACATTTGAAAATGCTTGTACCAAGTCAGGAATATGACAGTTGTTGTCCATTCGTTTGTTTTAACACTTGATTTTGCCATTTGATTATGGATTTTCCATTTTGAATTTTCCTCGGAGTTCAGTATTTTTGTGATTTTACTCTTGACTATAGAGGACAAACTGAACAATCAATCAGTCAATCGTTAGTTAATTTTGTATTAGACTTAAAATAGAATATTTTTTTTTGAAATATAATGTGCTCGTTTGCTTATATGCTTAGACGTCAGACGTTACTCGTGTGTTTTTGGGACATAAAGCTGTTGACACCACAATCCACAGCCTACTTGCACTTGCCAATTTTTACTTTGATATTCACATTTAAACAGAAAGAGGGAAATATAAAAAACAATCTAAATCTATGCTTTTCGTTTAAAGTAAGAAATTAGATCAGAAAATGATTGAACAAAACAGGATAATGTAGGTGGAAGAATAATCCTTGTTTTTATTGTCATCTCAATAGAATATAATAGGTTAATCGGTACTCTCAATTTAACAATCTTTCAATTCGGTTAAAATGGAGACTATTATTTGTTGCTTTTGGTAGTAATATAATACATATATGCATAAAACAATTCAATAGAACTAATACAAATTGAGAAAGCAAACATTTTCATTGATTAATCGCAAAGGATATCTTAAAACTTAATTCAATATTTGATATGAAATAGTTTTTTAAATAATTTAGTTATACCTCAAATGGCATGTTTGACAAACAAAATATACCTTCTTGCACTAACTATTTCTTAAATAATCAATACAACATAAAACACAAACCGCAGCAATGATTTCGTCTACAATTTTTTTTTATGACTGATTCTCAATTTCCTTATTTTTCGATAAATATAATAGTTCTGACACAATTTTTTTTTGTGTTTTGCACTTCAGATTTTTGAAGATGTTAAATAGATAGCGCTATTTGATTTTTTTACAAGAAGACCAATTCTATCAGTTGCAACTGGTTAAGGATGTAATGCTTGTCTGGTTTATAATTCGTTTCTGTGTGTGTTGCATTGTCGTTTTGGTTTTTTGTTGCACTTCAGTGTTTCTGTTGTTTCGGGTTTTACCTTTTTTAGTTGATGTGTTTACCTCAGTTTTAGTTTGTAACCCGTATTTGTTTCTCTCAATCGATTTATGACTTTCGAACAGCGGTATACTTCTATTACCTTTAAGTAACCAATCATATCACTTGTATATATAACTATGAGGAGTTTTTATGAAAGGTGAGGTGATATTCTCCAAAATTTAGTTAGATAAACAGTATACAAGGATAAGCTAAAAAGTAATATAAAAAGATACCGAACTCCGAGTAAAATTTCAAAACGGAAAACCCCTAAGCAAATGGCTGTGTGTATGAACCGAACAAACAGACATAATAGGTAAAAATATGAAAAATAAAGGTATAGTTGCGAACTTTTTTTAATAATAATAATCACTATTAAAACAAAACAAAGTTTCAATAAAGAAAAAAAAAACAAAAAGGCATATTAACAAAGAACATCAGCACAATTAAAAGACAAGAATACAAAAACTTACCATGGCACAAAGTTAGGATCTTTAATATTTAAGTACCGTGCCATGTCAAATGGATATCACTAGATATAGACTTAACCGTAAAAGCTATATTCGTAAAGACAAATAAAAAGGAATACCGTAACAAGTTATATAGATGACAAACAACGTCAGAACCTAACAATCTATACTTCAAGACCATCGTGAATTACTTGTGAAGTTGATACGGAATTTTTATTAACGAGGTAGTCTCTTCCAATGAACCTTTTTAGAAAAAGATCGAGACGTTCTTTGACATACCCCTGGTTCATTAACTTTCTGCTCGTACAATGGTGACGTCTTACAAAGTATGAGTGGCAGCTGTAAGGTCTTGAATACCGAATGAGTTGGGAAATATAAATCCTATACACAGGTAATCTTCATGGTTCTGGAGAATATATTAATGGAATAAGTTATCAAAGGTACCAGGATTATAACTTAGGACGCCAGACGCGCGTTTTGTCGACATAAGGAACTTTGGGTATAACAAATCTTGTGTAAAGTAAAAACATATTGAGGTCAACAGCACACACAAATGCATACACCTCTGTTATCAAACTCTGCAATAAATTTTACCGGGAATATGACAGTCCTGTGTCATTATATGTAGAAGCTGTTTCCCGTATCGTTACATGTGTTCTAAGGGGAAAAGTAATAATCAAAATATTAAATTCCAAGGTAAGTTAAAAAAGTACATAAAAACTGATAACAGTAGACTACATCAAACAAAACACACCAAACATTAGACTACATCAAACATAAGACTACATCAAACAAAACACATTTGCTACATAACTTTATTGGGATATATACTGTGTAAAGTTTAATAAACAGTAAAATTTGCTCTGTGGAACTTCAAAGCTTATAAAATACATTTGCTGCAAAAGTTGCTTAATTAAACGTACATATAAAACATTAGATAAACTCATCATAGATACCAGGAATGAAATGTTATATTTACGCCATATGTGCGTTTAGTCTACAAAGATTCATCAGTGACGCTTGAATAAAAAAATGTTAAAAAAAACAAAAAATAAAGTACAAAGATGAAGAGCATTGAGGACCACAAATTCCCAAACGTTTTGCCAAATACAGCTAAGGTAATCTATTCTTGAGGTAGAACAGCCTAAGTATTTCAAAAAAGTTTTTTGTTAACAGTTAATTTATAATTATGAACATATCAATACCTCAATTCAACACAGAAGTGCTGACTATTAAGATGGGGAATGATAATCATCATACTGGCCAATCACATCACTTGTTATTTTTTTCAATAAATGTATTATATCTATATAACGTGAATCATCGAATTTTTAACTGTTGAATGTCAATCTTCTCTTTTTTTCATTGACGTTGACTTCTTTTAAACTTTTAATTATTACAACGAAGCACAAGTGGCAGGTAATACTAAATTAATAAGGTTAGATATAAGAACAGTTTTTGTTTCATTACAAAAAAAAACCAAAATCAAGACCAGATTAAATTCATATCAGACTATCTACATCTATCTAAATATATAAAGCGAATTAAAATATGTAGTATGAGTGCCAATGAAACAACTCTCCATCCAAGTTACAATGTGTGAAAAGTAAACAATCATAGATCAAAGTACGGCCTTCAACACAATCATTGGAGAATGCACATATTTGGAAATGTATTATTAATACGTTTTAATCAGCATTCAAAGGTTTCAGTTTTGTTCCCCCGGCTTATAATCAAATACACCTTTTTTTATTAACATTTAAATAACGAAATACAATGTGCATACATATATATACTTTACTGAATTTAAACGATGTACGAAAAGAAACACATTGAAAATAAAGAAGGAACGAAAAAGGAATACTATGTTAATGAACATCTTATTTTCTGGTAAAGTTATAAATTGTATTAGATTTGTTTTTTAATAATATCAATAATAATGTAGAATTGAAACTTACATATGAATACATTCTGGTGTCAACTGTCTTTAATAATTCGACAAGATTCCCTGGTATACATACGCTTAGAATGTTTCAATTGGAAAGAACCTTTCCACAATTTACATCAACGTTTGCTTGTATGGAATACTATGGGACTTTAAATTTCCAGTTAGGTAACTATTTAATGAATTAAAAACATACTTTCCTATGCAAAACTGCTTTATTGTTTACAAGGTTTAATTATAGCGAAGTCATTTTATCAATAAAGTGGACTAATTAGAAACTCCTTCATTTAAGTTCTCTTATAAGAAGCCGATACACTGGTTACTTTATAAAAATATTCAATATGGTCTTTTGAAAATATATTAACTTCTTTTAAAAAAAAACATAATGTTCTTTGTTAATAATAAAAACTAAAATGAAAAAGCAAGTGTCAACAATCTTTAATTATAATATAGTTTTATGAAATATTGACACAGTTGTTGCTCAGACAATGATTGCCAGGTTGTTCAACATGAACATTCTAACTGTATAGACGGACATTTAATTAAAAGCTATTATTGATATATACTTAATATAGGTTGTCTTCGTCTTATCGGTATAATGTGTTTATCAAATTCCCTTTCAAATAAGAAACAGTCCACTTAAATTCGGATGAAAGTTATAAAGGAATAATTTAGAAAAGAGGGGCTAAAGATACCAGAAGGACATTAAACCCCTTATATCGAATTAAATTAAGAAATAGGATAAGAAAATGATTGAAGAGAACAGGATTAATGTAGGTGGAAGTATAATCCATGTTTTTATTGTCATCTCAATAGAATATACTAGGTTAATTGGTACTCTCAATTTAACAATCTTTCTACAGCAGTTAGAACGGAGATTATCATTTGTTGCTTTTGGTTGTAATATAATACATATATGCATAAAAACAATTCAATAGAACTAAAACAAACCGAAAATTCAAAACATTTCATTGATTTATCGCAAAGAATTCCTGAGCGGTATACTTCTATTACCTTTAAGTAACCAATCATATCACTTGTATATATAACTATGAGGAGTTTTTATGAAAGGTGAGGTGATATTCTCCAAAATTTAGTTAGATAAACAGTATACAAGGATAAGCTAAAAAGTAATATAAAAAGATACCGAACTCCGAGTAAAATTTCAAAACGGAAAACCCCTAAGCAAATGGCTGTGTGTATGAACCGAACAAACAGACATAATAGGTAAAAATATGAAAAATAAAGGTATAGTTGCGAACTTTTTTTAATAATAATAATCACTATTAAAACAAAACAAAGTTTCAATAAAGAAAAAAAAAAACAAAAAGGCATATTAACAAAGAACATCAGCACAATTAAAAGACAAGAATACAAAAACTTACCATGGCACAAAGTTAGGATCTTTAATATTTAAGTACCGTGCCATGTCAAATGGATATCACTAGATATAGACTTAACCGTAAAAGCTATATTCGTAAAGACAAATAAAAAGGAATACCGTAACAAGTTATATAGATGACAAACAACGTCAGAACCTAACAATCTATACTTCAAGACCATCGTGAATTACTTGTGAAGTTGATACGGAATTTTTATTAACGAGGTAGTCTCTTCCAATGAACCTTTTTAGAAAAAGATCGAGACGTTCTTTGACATACCCCTGGTTCATTAACTTTCTGCTCGTACAATGGTGACGTCTTACAAAGTATGAGTGGCAGCTGTAAGGTCTTGAATACCGAATGAGTTGGGAAATATAAATCCTATACACAGGTAATCTTCATGGTTCTGGAGAATATATTAATGGAATAAGTTATCAAAGGTACCAGGATTATAACTTAGGACGCCAGACGCGCGTTTTGTCGACATAAGGAACTTTGGGTATAACAAATCTTGTGTAAAGTAAAAACATATTGAGGTCAACAGCACACACAAATGCATACACCTCTGTTATCAAACTCTGCAATAAATTTTACCGGGAATATGACAGTCCTGTGTCATTATATGTAGAAGCTGTTTCCCGTATCGTTACATGTGTTCTAAGGGGAAAAGTAATAATCAAAATATTAAATTCCAAGGTAAGTTAAAAAAGTACATAAAAACTGATAAATCAAACAGTAGACTACATCAAACAAAACACACCAAACATTAGACTACATCAAACATAAGACTACATCAAACAAAACACATTTGCTACATAACTTTATTGGGATATATACTGTGTAAAGTTTAATAAACAGTAAAATTTGCTCTGTGGAACTTCAAAGCTTATAAAATACATTTGCTGCAAAAGTTGCTTAATTAAACGTACATATAAAACATTAGATAAACTCATCATAGATACCAGGAATGAAATGTTATATTTACGCCATATGTGCGTTTAGTCTACAAAGATTCATCAGTGACGCTTGAATAAAAAAATGTTAAAAAAAACAAAAAATAAAGTACAAAGATGAAGAGCATTGAGGACCACAAATTCCCAAACGTTTTGCCAAATACAGCTAAGGTAATCTATTCTTGAGGTAGAACAGCCTAAGTATTTCAAAAAAGTTTTTTGTTAACAGTTAATTTATAATTATGAACATATCAATACCTCAATTCAACACAGAAGTGCTGACTATTAAGATGGGGAATGATAATCATCATACTGGCCAATCACATCACTTGTTATTTTTTTCAATAAATGTATTATATCTATATAACGTGAATCATCGAATTTTTAACTGTTGAATGTCAATCTTCTCTTTTTTTCATTGACGTTGACTTCTTTTAAACTTTTAATTATTACAACGAAGCACAAGTGGCAGGTAATACTAAATTAATAAGGTTAGATATAAGAACAGTTTTTGTTTCATTACAAAAAAAAACCAAAATCAAGACCAGATTAAATTCATATCAGACTATCTACATCTATCTAAATATATAAAGCGAATTAAAATATGTAGTATGAGTGCCAATGAAACAACTCTCCATCCAAGTTACAATGTGTGAAAAGTAAACAATCATAGATCAAAGTACGGCCTTCAACACAATCATTGGAGAATGCACATATTTGGAAATGTATTATTAATACGTTTTAATCAGCATTCAAAGGTTTCAGTTTTGTTCCCCCGGCTTATAATCAAATACACCTTTTTTTATTAACATTTAAATAACGAAATACAATGTGCATACATATATATACTTTACTGAATTTAAACGATGTACGAAAAGAAACACATTGAAAATAAAGAAGGAACGAAAAAGGAATACTATGTTAATGAACATCTTATTTTCTGGTAAAGTTATAAATTGTATTAGATTTGTTTTTTAATAATATCAATAATAATGTAGAATTGAAACTTACATATGAATACATTCTGGTGTCAACTGTCTTTAATAATTCGACAAGATTCCCTGGTATACATACGCTTAGAATGTTTCAATTGGAAAGAACCTTTCCACAATTTACATCAACGTTTGCTTGTATGGAATACTATGGGACTTTAAATTTCCAGTTAGGTAACTATTTAATGAATTAAAAACATACTTTCCTATGCAAAACTGCTTTATTGTTTACAAGGTTTAATTATAGCGAAGTCATTTTATCAATAAAGTGGACTAATTAGAAACTCCTTCATTTAAGTTCTCTTATAAGAAGCCGATACACTGGTTACTTTATAAAAATATTCAATATGGTCTTTTGAAAATATATTAACTTCTTTTAAAAAAAAACATAATGTTCTTTGTTAATAATAAAAACTAAAATGAAAAAGCAAGTGTCAACAATCTTTAATTATAATATAGTTTTATGAAATATTGACACAGTTGTTGCTCAGACAATGATTGCCAGGTTGTTCAACATGAACATTCTAACTGTATAGACGGACATTTAATTAAAAGCTATTATTGATATATACTTAATATAGGTTGTCTTCGTCTTATCGGTATAATGTGTTTATCAAATTCCCTTTCAAATAAGAAACAGTCCACTTAAATTCGGATGAAAGTTATAAAGGAATAATTTAGAAAAGAGGGGCTAAAGATACCAGAAGGACATTAAACCCCTTATATCGAATTAAATTAAGAAATAGGATAAGAAAATGATTGAAGAGAACAGGATTAATGTAGGTGGAAGTATAATCCATGTTTTTATTGTCATCTCAATAGAATATACTAGGTTAATTGGTACTCTCAATTTAACAATCTTTCTACAGCAGTTAGAACGGAGATTATCATTTGTTGCTTTTGGTTGTAATATAATACATATATGCATAAAAACAATTCAATAGAACTAAAACAAACCGAAAATTCAAAACATTTCATTGATTTATCGCAAAGAATTTCTTAAAGCTTAATTCAATATTTGATATAATTTTTAAAAATCTTGTTAAACCTCAAAATGGCATGTTTGACAAACAAAATATACTTTCTTGCACTAACTATTCCTTAAATAATCAATACAACATCAAAAACAAACCGCGGCAATGATTTTGTCTATATTGTTTTTAAGGCTGATTCTCTATTTCCTTATTTTTCGATAAATATGATAGTTTCGACACAAAATATTTTGTGTTTGACACTTCAGATTTTTGAAGAATTTAGACAGCTAGCGCTGTTTGATCTTTTTCAAAGAAGACCAATTCTATCTGTTGCAACTGCAATGCTCGTCTGGCGTATAATTCGTTTCTGTGGGTGTTGAATTGTCGTTTTGTTTTTTTGTTACACCTCAGTGTTTCTGTTGTTTCGGGTTTTACCTCTTATAGTTGATGTGTGTACCTCACTTTTATTTTGTAATCCGTATTTGTTTCTCTCAATCGATTTATGACTTTCGAACAACGGTATACTACTGTTGCCTTCATGTAACAAATTATATCACTTGTAACTTTGATGAGTTTTTATGAAAGGGGAGGTGATATTCTGCAAAATTGTCAGTTAAATAAACATCATACAGGGTAAGCTAAAAAGTAATATACATGTAAAAAAAATACCGAACTTTGAGTAAACATTCGAAACGGAAAATCATTAAGCAAATTGTAGTGACAACGATGAATGAACAGAACAAACAAATAGATATAATAGGTAAGAATATAAAAAAGAGGTACAACTGCAAGGTGATTTGGATATATTGCTACTAAGGTGGCCATGGGGGGTGGGGGGAATGATAATTTCAAAATTAAAATAGTCTACTTTGTCATAGATTTTAATCCCAAGATGAATGCTTATGTCAAATTCGATGTACTAGTGAAAAAATGATACAAAGGAAGCCGAGTTTATGGTTTCTTTAATTTCTGGTTGTGGAAAAATATTTATCGAACTTCGGATTTAAACAATCTTTTATAAAGTAAATCAAAAATACCGAACTCAAAGGTAAATTCAAATCGAATAAGTCCCTTATCAAATGGCAAAATCTAAATCTCAAACACATCATTAAAAGACTGGAAAATAACTGTCATATTCTTGACTTGGTATGAGACTATCCAAGGGACGAGGATACCCACAATAAAGTTGAATGGTAATAATGCCTAGAACACACCCGCGAAATCGCAGGCATTTAGAGCTTGGTTGAAAGTATGTAAACTGTTGTAAGGAGAATTTTTGTAAAAGATTTCATGTCTGGAGAATTTCAGAAAAGGTATCATAATTCCTAGGTACTTGGACACAGTTTAAGCCCTTGCTTCCAAAGTCCGTAATTATTTTTTTTCTGTTAAATTCCATTATTTTCGCGTTTCTGTATACTATGAACATACATATACATTTGTACTATAATTAAAGTGTATTTGTAATCAACTATCAAATTCAAGTTTCTTCTCCTGAGCGATCACTGCTATATTATAAAAAGAGTCTATATCAACGCGACTGGTGTATGATAATTATTGTCCGTCCTCTCCCCGAGTACTCTTATGAAAATATTAAAACCGGAAGTCACTTCTGACTTAAAAGTCGGTTTGAATACGGAATCAATATCCGGACGCCTTTATTTTCGTTTTTCTCCAAAAATAACCCAAACTGAATAGTCATAAGAATGGATGACAAATGCGACTATGCACAGTACCTTTAGGACACAGAGGCATGATGATTAATTTATTGTGGGAGGAAGAGAAGCGACACACAAAATGAGGTCTTCTCGTTTAATAGTATAGACTAGAACACACCCGCGAAATCGCGGGCATATATAGCTTGTAAACTGTTGTAGGATGAATTTTTGTAAAAGATATTATGCCTGGAGAATTTCATATAAGGTATCAAAAGCCCTCTCCCTTTTTTCCAAAGTCTGTTATTTGTTTCATTTCTGTTAAATTCAATTATTTTCGTGTTTCTGGCCTTATACCACAATTATTCTTCCCCTTTGCTACAATGCCTTTTTTTGTGGTAAAAGTAAAATTAAATTAAAAATTTGCACCGCTTTAAACATGAAATAAATGAAACTGCTTATAGACCATTATTATTATAATAAAATATGCTTCTAGGACAATCCATCAGTGATTTTCCTTTTGAGAGCCATATTAACATGCCAATGGTAGGATTTGAATCTTTAATAATGACTATGGCTAATTTGAGGGGTGGTCGGAGGGGCTCTGATCCTGAAATCCCGGGCTTAGAAACATAAAATACCGAGGTACGTATTTTAACGAAATTCATATCCCGGCATCCCGAAATTCAACAAATATATTCCCAGATCCCGTATGGATCAATCCCGAAATATCAAAACACCCGATCCCGACGTCCCTAAAAAGTCCTGCCTCCCTCTTATCTCTACCCTACTTTAATTGATCTTAATTTTGGCCAAATCACTATTTTGACTTTCAACAATACATTTTATGCCCAATTTATGGGAATTATGTTTTCTAGTCTGTGCGTCCGTTCGTCCGTCTGTCTGTCCCCGCTTCAGGTTAAAATTTTTGTCGAGGTAGTTTTTGATGAAGTTGAAGTTCAACCAACTCGAAACTTAGTAAATATGTTCCCTATGATATGATCTTAATAATTGTAATGTCAAATTAGAGATTTTACCCCATTTCACGGTCCATTGAACATAGAAAATGACAGTGACGATGTAGCATCCGTATACTATGGACACATTCTTGTTTGTACATGTTTTACTTATTTCAATATATATATATATATATATATATGCAACTGGTATAACCCGTAAGATAGTAAATATTTCAAAGAAAACAGAAGACAAAATACAGAGAGTCTATACATTATAGTAGTATAATTGTAGTTTACATGTGGATAAACGCGAAAAATAAGTGTCTCTAACTCTAAGGAGGTTAATAGTTGTGGTTCTTGCGATCTAAAAACCATGCTATGGAGAACGCTCTGATTGGCTTATTTATTTTTCATTTTTGTAATCTATCTAACGATTGGTTGTTCTTGCGCATGTTCAAAACCGGAAGTCTTATATATGAGTAAAAGTCAATCTGATGACGGAAACAATATCCGGACACTTATTTTGTCGTTTTTTCCCCAAAATAACTGAATCTTAATAATCATAAGAATGGATGACTATGCATGTTACCTATAGAACATAGAGGCATGATGATTAATTTATTGTGGAAGGAAGAGAAGCGACACAAAAAATGAGGTCTTCTCGTTTAATAGTATAGATTACCGGATATTGAGATAAACAGCACAAACAAATGCATACAACTCTGTTGTCAAATTTTACCGGTAGTTATAGCAATGATGTGTCAATATATGTAGAAGATGTTTCCGTATCGTTACATGTGTTTTAAGGGAAAAACAAATAATCAAAATAGCTAATTCCAAGGTAAGTTCAAAAAGGTTGGAAATTCATAAAAACTGACAAATCAACATTAGACTACATCAAACAAAACACATTTGCTACTTAACTTTATGAGGATATATACTGTGTAAAGTATAAGAAACAGTGAAATTTGCTCAAAGCTTATAAAATCCCTTTGTTGCAAAAGTTACTTAATTAAACGTAAATGGAAACATTAGATAAACTCATCATAGATACCAGGATTGAAGTGTTATATTTACGCCATAAGCGCGTTTCGTCTACAAAGACTCATCAGTGACGCTTGAATCAAAAAATAATAAAAAGGAAAAATAAAGTACAAAGTTGAAGAGCATTGAGAACCAAAATTTCCTAAAAGTTTTCCCAAATACAGCTAAGGTAATCTATTCTTGAGGAAGAAAGTTTAAGTATTTCAAAAAATCAAAGTTTTTTGTTAACAGTTAATTCATAATTATGAACATATCGATTACTCAATTCAACACAGAAGTGCTGACTACTGGACTGGTGAATGATAATCATCATACTGGCCAATCACATCACTTGTTATTTTTTTCAATAAATGTATTATATATATATATAACGTGAATCATCGAATTTTTAACTGTTGAATGTCAATCTTCTCTTTCATTGACGTTGACTTCTTTAAACGTTTAATTATTACAACGAAGCACAAGTGGCAGGTAATACTAAATTAATAAGGTTAGAGATAAGAACAGTTTTTGTTTCATTACAAAATAAACCAAAATCAAGACCAGATTAAATTCATATCAGACTATCTGCATCTATTTAAATATATAAAGCAATTAAAATATGTAGTATGAGTGCCAATGAAACAATACTCCATCCAAGTTACAATGTGTGAAAAGTAAACAATCATAGGTCAAAGTACGGCCTTCAACACGATCATTGGAGGATGCAAATATTTGGAAATGTATTATTAATACGTTTTAAACAGCATTCAAAGGTTTCGGTTTTGTTTCCCTGGCTTATAATCAAATACATTTTATTCTTATTAACGTTTAAATACCGAAATACAATGTGCATACACATATATACTTTACTGAATTTATACGATGTACGAAAAGAAACACATTGAAAATAAAGAAGGAACGAAAAAGGAATACTATGTTAATGAACATCTTATTTTCTAGTAAATTTATAAATTGTATTAGATTTGTTTTTAATAATATCAATAATAATGTAGAATTGAAACTTACATATGAATACATTCTGGTGTCAAATGTTTTTAATAATTCCACGAAATTCTCTGGTATACATACACTTAGAATGTTTCAATTGGAAAGATCTTTTGCACAATTTACATCAACGTTTGCTTGTATGGAATACTATGGGATTTTAAATTACCAGTTACGTAACTATTTAATGAATAAAAAACATACTTTCCTACGCAAAACTGTTTCATTGTTTACAAGGTTTAATTAAAGCGAAGTTATCTTATCAATAAAGTGGACTAATTAGAAACTCCTCCATTTAAGTTCTCTTATAATAAGCCGATAAACTTGTTACTTTATAAATTATTCAATATGGTCTTTTGAAAATATATTAACTTCTTTTAAAAAAACATTATGTTCTTTGTTAATGATAAAAAATAAAATGAAAAGGCAAGTGTCCGCAATTTTTAATTGTAATAAATTTTTATGAAATATTGACACAGTTGTTGCTCAGACAATGATTGCCAGGTTGCTCAACATGAACATTCTCACTGTATAGACGGACATTTAATTAAAAGCAATTATTGATATATACTTAAGTATAGGTTGTCTCCGTCTTATCGGTATAATGTGTTTATCAATTTCCCTTTCAAATAAGAAACAGCCCACTTAAATTCAGATGAAAGTTATAAAGGAATAATTACGAAAACAGGGGCTAAAGATACCAGAAGGATATTAAACCCCTTATATCGAAAATAAACTGACAACGCCATGGCTAAAAAGAAAGAAGAAAACTAAAGACAAAGCAAGACGAACCCAACAATAATTGGGGAGATTTCAGGTGATCCGTAGTGGTAAGCAGATCCTGCTTTACATTCGGCACCTTTCGTATTGTTCATGTTATTACAAAACTGGTAAATATTCTTATTCGGTAGATCCCATTCTTGAAAGGGGAACGGGTTGTTATAACAACATCAGGAGCAAATCTGATATTGTCTGTGAAACGTATTTTCCATAACGGTCAACCAACTGTTAAATTTACGAAGGAATGATTTCAACTTCACGTCATCCCTTTTGTCAAAAAGTTTTGTTTTCATTTTCAATTTCTAGATGTAAGTCAAGATATGAGGCAGAAAGTATTTCAATTTTTTTCAGTAAAAAAAAATCATTACAAATACAATTTTAATTTAGCTTTTGTATCAAAAATTGCCAAGACCGATCATTCATGCCCCAACAAAGAGGATTTGATTACATCAGACACATGCACGGTTTGTCTGAACGATCATATATGTATGCTGTACAAGAAATATTAGTTTTTGAGCGACAAATGTGTATAACATAATTCCCATTTAGTTGGCCCCTACAGCGCATTGATAGATATTAAAATATTAAAACACCACTTCACCACAAAATTTGTAAGCAGGCGGAATAAAATACGCCGAGGCGTATTACATTATCTAAAAAAAAAATTTTAAAAATAGATGAATTTGTACAGTCTAAGATTTTGTTAGACAATTACTGACTCTGAATGGGTTAAGGTTATGAAAAAATCAAAAGGCCGAATAGGTATATGGTCACCATTGAAAAACATATTTTTAAAGGCTAGATGTTACTTTTTCCGTTTCAGTAGTGACACATACGTTGCTCTCTTTATATAAAAAAGCTCAAAACAATAGCATGTATGAGTATAAATCACATACATGCATCAGTATGATACGGTAAATGAAATGCGATACTAGTGGGACATTCATAAGTCCAAAATAAACTGACAATGCCATGGCTAAAAAAGAAAAAGACAAATAATGTAAAAAAAACAACATCGAAAACTAAAGACTGAGCAACACAAACCCCAACAAATACTGGGCTGATCTCAGATCCTGCTTCATGAGTGGCAACCGTAAAGCTCATATTTGTACAAAACCCGTAATTCGGTAGGTTACATTCGAGAATAGGTGAATGAATCGTAGTTACGACATTAAGAACATATTGCTATCATCTGTAATGGCGTACGAAAGAGTGGTTTCAACTTCAACACCTGAAACTCTTGGTTTATTGGATATAGGAAGATGTGGTATGAGTGCCAATGAGACAACTCTCCATCCAAAAAAAAACAATTTATAAAAGTAAACCATTATAGGTCAAGGTACGGCCTTCAACACGGAGCCTGGGCTTACACCGAACAGCAAGATATAATAGCTTACTTGTGAGCAGCAACCTACTATCTAGGAAATCAGGTATTCAAAATCATCACTCTGAAACAATATAAAATAAGGAGATGTTGTATGATTGCCAATGAGACAAATATGCAGGAAAGTTTAAATGTAGTGGAGGTAAGCAATTATAGGCAAATTTACGGTCATTAACAATTAGAGAAAAATACCGTATGGTGGGCTAAAAAAAAGCCCCGACCTGAAAAATATGAAACAAACCAATTGAGAAAACTTACGGCCTAATTTATAACATAACAATTTACGGAAAACAAATATGTCAGACATGAACCAACGACAACCACTCAATCACAGGCTCTTGACTTGGGACAAACGCATAAAGAATGTGGCGAGGTTAAACATTTTTGTGAGCGCGCAATCCTCTCCATAACTTGGGACAGTGGGGTATAAATACAACAGACAGGTACTTTTACCTCCCAAAAGTAGAGATCGAAGAGTACTTGCAACATTCATGCCTTGTTTAACATCAGTAATACTACCGAAAAAAGAAAGTTTGTTTCATAACTGGATGTATTAAACTTGACAGATTACCAGCCTTAAACTCAAACGTGACCATTTCAGTTCTCTGATTAGTCAGTGGTAGCTTGCCCTCTGCATCATGATTTTTGTTTTATAGCTTCTAACAATTCTATAAAACTTATGCATCCCTAGATAATAAGACATTACTGTAATATTTTTTCTGTCTATTCGAAAACAAACTTAAATATGGTGTATACTTTTTAATAACTTGCTACAGTCGTTCCTTAAATAAAATTGACCTGAAATGAAATTGACTTTTGATGGAATTGGCTGTATCCCTTCTGACTCGGGCACTTGAAAAGCATATAATACTTTTCCAAAGAACATTAAAAGTCAAAAGATATGGAAAAACTTAAAACATAAGAAAAATATGAAGACCGACGTCAATCTGAAAAAAAAATATACGTACTGTGTAAGAGTTTTGCAGTTTCTGAATGCAGGTTTAAAGGTGTTTCAGTATCATTGTTTCGAAACCAAATAATTTCTTCTTACAATATAATAACAGTCTAAAATAAAGTTTCATAAGCATATATTGAATAATTAAATATACGATTGAGTGCAATGACAATTTTTGGCAAATAAAGAAATATCGAAGCGTAGAAAATACGAGTAACAATTTAAATGTATTCATAAATTGAAAATTAACAAGTAACATGTAGTTTCAATTAACAGTCGCCTCGAGGGTGTTAGGTAGTAGTTTCGAATCCCGATCGGATCAACTCAACCACAAACACTTACAATTGTTTATGTGTTGCTTCTCCGCTGAGACGCGGTGTTTAGGTGTAATACCACCATTGATGTTCCCCTATTAGTCTTTGTTAAATTTGCACTTTTCAAAAAAATGTGCAGAATTTATCTTTGTTTCAAATAAAGAAATACTTGGCATGAGTAAAGTTTTATCCTGTCCAGTACTATAGAAAAAACTGCACATTACATTTCATTGCATATAAGAAAATAACCATCATTGGAAGTTAACCAATCAAATGTCTCCCCTTATTTTATCTGTGTACAAGGTTTAGTCACCATGTAACCTCAAGATTACAAAATTTTCTATAGTAATCCCAAATAAAAAATAATGGTATTTTGAAATACCCAAGACATATGTTTATGACACAGAAATGTTTTTACAGCAATAAAATGTAGGATAAATTACATACAACTGTCAAATTCAAGGGAATATTTTTTTAGACCTACTTTCGTATACAACCGGATGTGACGTACCATGATTTGGTGGTATTACAAGTGAAGAAGACATTATTGTTCAATAAACTCAATGTAACTTTTTTCCTTTGTTATACTGGTTATTTCAAGCACATCTGTCAAGTTTTGACATAATCAGTTCAATAGTTTGAGAAAAATCTAGTATAATGAAAGACGACATTTACAGCGATTCGACCAAAATTTCTTCGACAAATCCAAACCAAGCCGCATCAAGATAGAATAAAGTGTGAACCAATAAATGATCAAATATATATCTTATCTGCCTACAAACAGTTAAATATGATACACAAGATGATTTTTAGGAAGATAAAAACCATTAATGAACCTCTTTGTCCTCTTTATAAGGTCTCTTTTGGTCAATTTATACCACTTATTTCCTCAAATTTCAACTTTTCAGGCCAATAAATAAAAATAATTGGGTAACTTTCACTCATTTAGGGTAGAAATATAATCAGAAATGAGTAATTGAAGCATTTTAGCAGAATGAACAATCCATATAAAAGTCTACTGTCTCCAAGGAGGTTTCAATGAGTCCTTACGTAAAAATTAAATTTACGCCGCGTTCCAGACAGCGACATAAAAGGCTTCTCTTTTAGTGAATAATTTGTCGTTACAGCATTAAAAATAATTTCATGTACTTATAATTATATATTTATTTAAGTATTTCCTAGGATAATGTTCTATCATAGCAGAATATCAGAAATAAGGAGAAAAAGCCCCCCCCCCCCCCAAAAAAAAAGACTATCAACTGAATATTCATGGTAGAGTCCTATTTCAAGACAATTTTCTCATAAAAAGTGTTTTGGAGACTCGATCCACTCAGAATATTTCATTTTTTGTAATATTTCACTTAAATAGCAAGAAATTTTAACACATGAGATTACTCACAAGGTCAAAGGTGCATGTACAGCTTCCCATATTAGATGTAATACCACCATTGATTTTCCCCTATTAGTCTTTGTTAAATTTGCACTTTTCAAAAAAAATGTGCAGAATTTATCCTTGTTTCAAATAAAGAAATACTTGGCATGAGTAACGTTTTATCCTTTTCAGTACTATAGAAAAAAATTCACATAACATATCATTGCATATAAGAAGATAACCATCATTGGAAGTTAACCAATCAAATGTCTCCCCTTATTTTATCTGTGTACAAGGTTTAGTCACCATGTAACCTCAAGATTACAAAATTTTCTATAGAAATCCCAAATAAAAAATAATGGTATTTTGAAATACCCAAGACATATGTTTATGACACAGAAATGTTTTTACAGCAATAAAATGTAGGATAAATTACATACAACTGTCAAATTCAAGGGAATATTTTTTAGACCTACTTTCGCATACAACCGGATGTGACGTACCATGATTTGGTGGTATTACACGTGAAGAAGACATTATTGTTCAATAAACTCAATGTAACTTTTTTCCTTTGTTATACTGGTTATTTCAAGCACATCTGTCAAGTTTTGACATAATCAGTTCAATAGTTTGAGAAAAATCTAGTATAATGAAAGACGACATTTACAGCGATTCGACCAAAATTTCTTCGACAAATCCAAACCAAGCCGCATCAAGATAGAATAAAGTGTGAACCAATAAATGATCAAATATATATCTTATCTGCCTACAAACAGTTAAATATGATACACAAGATGATTTTTAGGAAGATAAAAACCATTAATGAACCTCTTTGTCCTCTTTATAAGGTCTCTTTTGGTCAATTTATACCACTTATTTCCTCAAATTTCAACTTTTCAGGCCAATAAATAAAAATAATTGGGTAACTTTCACTCATTTAGGGTAAAAATGTAATCAGAAATGAGTAATTGAAGCATTTTAGCAGAATGAACAATCCATATAAAAGTCTACTGGTTCCAAGGAGGTTTCAATGAGTCCTTACGTAAAAATTAAATTTACGCCGCGTTCCAGACAGCGACATAAAAGGCTTCTCTTTTAGTGAATAATTTGTCGTTACAGCATTAAAAATAATTTCATGTACTTATAATTATATATTTATTTAAGTATTTCCTAGGATAATGTTCTATCATAGCAGAATATAAGAAATAAGGAGAAAAAGCCCCCCCCCCCCCCCCCCCCAAAAAAAAAAAAGACTATCAACGGAATATTCATGGTAGAGTCTGTTTTGCCAGACAAGCTGGGGCCGTGGGACGTCAGAGCTCGTCCCATATCGAAAAGTGGATATTTGCCCACCCAAAATAGATGCGCTGCTTCGTCGCTTCTGGTGCCGACTGACGGCATTGGAATTATATAAATCGGGCATCAATCTGTTCATTTTTCATTTACCTCTTCATTTATGTAAGTTTCACTTACCTGCCAACCTTTATTTTCTCATTATTAGACAGTTTTCACAGTGACCCATCGATTTCAGTATTTTGACTTTCACTTTCAAATGGACGTCAAGTTACGAGAGAGTTCGTGGTCTCGAGACTCAAAATATGCAAATATTTATATTTTTTCACCTCCTTTACAGGAAATCGACGATTAACATTTAGTAGCCAACCATGATTTTTCACCTCCTTTACAGGAGATAGGTATGAAGCATTTAGTTCCGACCACGTTACAATCGGAAGCTCTCGGACATTTAGATAACTTGTATCGTAAATGAACGAGGTGTTACATTATGGTCATTTGCATAAATCATCACTGTTTTCTCGTGGTCACGTGATAATCTTTGAAAATGAAAGGCAAAATGCCGAAATCGATGGGTCACTGTGAAAACTGTCTGATGATGAGAAAATAAAGGTTGGCAGGTAGGTGAAACTTACATAAATGAAGAGATAAATGAAAAATGAATAGATTAATGCCCAATTTATATAATTCCAATGCCGTCAGTCGGCACCAGAAGCGACGAAGCAGCGCATCTATTTTGGGTGGGCAAATATCCACTTTTTGATATGGGACGAGCTCTGACGTCCCACGGCCCCAGCTTGTTTGGCAAAACAGCCGTTGTACGTCAGAGTAATCTCGGACTATTTCGTATACAACCGGATGTGACGTACCATGATTTGGTGGTATTACACCTTTAGAAGTACGATCAGTGACTTGTCGGTTCGGAGTCAGAATAATGTGTCCTGGTAGGACCACAAGTCTAGATTATCATGAAGCAAGGTTGGTATTCATATCACATTATTCTGTTCTCTTTCTGAATATGCAGTTAATATGACACTGGACGTTAAAAAACCATCCATTCATCATCAATTAACCAATAAATATAAATCAGCAAGTATATGAACTGTCAGGATTCAGAATTGCTAGTAGAGCAATAACCTTTGTCACTATTTTTCTAGTCTTACCGAAAAATAATTAAGACGACTGGTGAAATCGGTAACGAGTATAATTATATTCAATTTTTAAAGCTTGGTGTTGGATTAAATTTATACTTAAGTTTAAATCGGTGTACCAAAATGTTTACCAAAACACGTCTATTCGGAATGGATTTTTAATTCAATGTCCCCGTTTTTTAAAAAACTAATTCATTACTATTCATGAGAATTCATGAGAATTTCTTACGAATGTCACTCATGAATTAAACTTAGCGTGTGCTTATCCATTCAGCATACAATAAACGCTGATTTAAAAATGAAATAAAAAAACTTATTTTTTTAGTTTTTCAACGCTATCAATTCATTTTTTTTAATATTTAAAACTATAATGGTATGGGGTCAATCTGAACTCCGAATATGTTTTATTGTCAACTGCTTGACCAGATTATTTTTTCCCCCAACCAAATTGGGGATCAAAATGATTTTTTTTTTAAGTCATAACCACTACACATTCCCCCTTGAAGTAAAATAATTGTTCCCTTAACATGATAGTTCATGTGACATCTACCAAGTAGGACGGCGTAACGTTTGACTGTTCTGGACAAAGACACACGGATCCTCTAGTGAAATTCATATAACATTTATCATTATCACATTCAGTGAACGCGCATAAGAACACTCCACGTGATTCATAAACATACGAAACAGTTAAATAGGTCAATCCTGCAGTAACACTACTAATAATCAATGTTACAATAATAAAAATCGTTAATATTTTCCTTGTTATATTGTAGTTATTTCTCTTTCCTGTTGCGTTAAGTGCGTCATATTCCCTGAAAGTTTCAGAACCAATTCTGTTATGATTAGAAAATGGTATTGCATAGTCATCATGGTCCTTGCAAATTTGTAGTTCTGAACGTTCAGAACTTGGTCTACTTCTTTCATCAACGTTAACAGGATTTAAAGTAATGCGTAGTCCATTATTCTTTGTAAAACCAGAATATTTTGAAATGGGTATCTCATAGCCTTCTTCGTCTGTATTATGTCTAGAATTTTGCTTTTTTCTTTCAGTTCTTGGAGGAAAAGAACTAAACTTCGTACGTTTTGAAGATTTGGAATTCAGTTCAGAAAAGTTTGAAATAGATGTTTCATTACCATCTTTGTCCATGATTTTTCCATACATTTTACTTTCATTATGTTGCTTGCTTCTTCCAATTTTCTGATCACTTTGCAGCGTATTATTTCTAGACTCAGAATAAGAATTGGTATATGACGAAAACGGTAACTCATAGTCATCCTTGTCTGTAAAATTCATATTTATTGTGATTGTGAAATGCACTGTTATACGTTTTGTAACTGTACTTTGGAAACAGAATAGCAATTTAATCGATTATAACTCAGATGATCTTATATATATATATATAGGAAAAAGGAAAAAATATCTCTAATTTCAAAGTAATACACTTGACTTGATTAAAGAATATATGTTCTTAAGTGGTCGAAAAAAATATTTCCTTATAAATAAATTTTACGTTGTGTGAACGAAGTTAAAATATTAGTCATAACTAAGACAAATTTACATAATGGGCAAAACCTGATATAGTAGGTTTTTTCCCTAGAATATATTTTTTTCCTAGAAGATATTTTAGGTATTTATAACTCAACAATAACCGTGAATTGGTACCAAGAATGTATGTTACATAGTAATGAACTAGTTTTTAAAAAAACAGGGACATTGAATTAAAAATCGATTCCGAATAGACGTGTCCTCGTATATATATATACATTCCAAACAGCCGCCTATGTATATCTCCTTAGTATATGTGATGTAATGATTTAAGTATAACTTTTATTAGTATAATCATTAAAATGTCTTTCAACAAATGTATCCGTTTGAGTTTTTTTCAAACAAGGAAAGAACAAAATTGGTTTAATGAGAGATATTTTTTCGACCACATGATCAAATCCTGTTGATTCATTGTAGCTATATTTTGGCGTTGCACTGTTCTTGTTTTGATAAAACAGTTTATTTTATGACATATTTACATCAATATTCGTTAGATGTATACTAATTGGTACGTATGTCTTAGATTAAATGAGTTATCTATTAGTTGTGGTTGGATTTGACCTAGCTTTCAGTTGATGTGGTTCACTAGATTTTGATTTCTAACCCGAATGTATTTACTCTAAATCGATTTATTTTTTATATCAACAGTATACTATAGCTACTGTTGCCTTTATTTCAGTAACTGCAACTTTTGTATCTTTAGTTTTGTTTCAGTTGGGGTTTTGTTTGTGCTTTGTGGTGGCACTTTAATTAAGTCAAGCCTTTTCCAACTGATTTGTACAGTTACATGTTGTTCATCTTCACACTTACATATGATTCATTCTAGAAGTTTTGTGCACTTTAAATTTAGTTTCTTCCGACATCAATTAACTGAAATTTTCAAATATTGAATACACGATTACAAATGAAGTTAAAACGGAAACAAATAGTTTAACGATTAGAAAGTACGGTACGTGACCTTCAATGTAAATCAATGGAAAACAATTTTATTTTAATCGGTTTAGACTTTATTGTCGCTCTTGCGACAATACCAGATCTTCTTATTTTATATAATACCTCTTACAACACGTTTCAATGTGAACAAGGGAACCATTCTGTAGCCTTGTCTTTAAGGTACAATAGATGCCACAACATCTGGAGATATGGAATAAATCAATAAGAAACGGTGAAGCATTTGGCATAACAGTGTTGTACGTGCGATCCATTAAGTTATACGAGAAGTAAATAAGTGTAGCCAGCAATAGAAATAGAACTTGAAGAGACAAGTGGATAGCAATCAGTGATTTTAAAACTTACAAAAATGGTTAGAGACGTCTAAATGAAACTTGAACACGAGTCTGTGAAGAAAATTAAAATATCGAGCTGAGCGTTGGAGAAATTTGAAAAGTAGTTAGCTTAGTAAGTAATGAGTGCATCACAACTGCTAAAGAAATAGAAAAAAATGGAAGATGAGAATAATAAATATTGAATTAAAGTTTAATAATGAAGTCAAAACAAAAACATTTGAACGACTAAAAGATATGATACTACACCTTAATTATAGATGAATGAAATACAATTGTTTTGGTATGTCTTCGGCTACGACCATACAAAAAAGAAAGCGAAAACTAACTCTGATACACATGAGACATGTGTCGTAAAAAGCTTAAAATAGGGTTTTAGAAAACACTCATTTGTTCGAAAACACTCATTTGTAGGGCAATAGTACAAAAAAACGCTTTGTAGATTTGAATATCACTCATATTGATAACATTTCTTTATCAGTTAAATAATGCTGTCGTATCGACATGTTGGACTTTCATGCTTAACACTACGAGTGTCACATGTGGATCAGGATAATGCTTACCATTCCTGAGCAACTGATATCTCTCGGTTATTGATGGTTTTTTTTTTGTTGTTCAGTCTTGAGTTGTCTAGGTTGTGTTTTATTGTTTATGTAACGTTTATCAATTACATGGTAATTTTTATAAATTTCCTGTTACAAATCTTTGATTTTTTTGAAAAACTAAGGATTTTCTTATCCCAGGAAAAGATTACCTCAGACGTATTTGGTACAACTTTTTTGAATTTTGGGTCATTAATGCTCTTCAACTTTGTACTTGTTTGGATTTATTACTTTTTTATCTGAGCGTCAATGTTGAGTCTTATGTAGACGAAACGCGCGTCTGGCGTATTGAATTATAATCCTGGTACCTTTGGTAACTATTAACACCACTGGGTCGATGCCACTGCTGGTGAACGTTTCGTTCCCGAGGGTATCACCAGCCAAGTAGTCAGCACTTCGGTGTTGACATGAATATCAATTACATGGTCATTTTTTAAAATTTCCTGTTACAAATCTTTGAATTTTTTGAAAAACTAAGGATTTTCTTATCCCAGGAAAAGATTACCTTAGACGTATTTAATGCTCTTCAACTTTTTACTTGTTTGGCCTCATTGCTTTTTTTATCTGAGCGTCACTGTTGAGTCTTATGTAGACGAAACGCGCGTCTGGCATATTGAATTATAATCCTGGTACCTTTCGTAACTATGAACACCACTGGGTCGATGCCACTGCTGGTGGACGTTTCGTCTCCGAGGGTATTACCAGCCAAGTAGTCAACACTTGAATATCAATTACATGGTCATTTTTATAAATTTCCTGTTAAAACTCTTTGAAGTTTAAAAAAAAAACTAAAGATTTTCTCATCCCAGCGATAGATTACCACAGACGCATTTGGTACAACTTTTTTGGAATTTTGGGTCATTAATGCTATTCAAATTTGTACTTGTTTGGCAGTATTACTTTTGTGATCTGAACGTCACTGGTGAGTCTTATGTAGACGAAACGCGCGTCTGGCGTAATAAATTATAATCCGGATACCTTTGACAACTATTAACACCACTTGATCGATGCCAATGCTGGTGGACGTTTCGTCCTCGAGGGTATCACCAGCCAAGTAGTCAGCACTTCGGTGTTGACATGAATATCAATTACGTCATGGTCATTTTAATAAATTTCCTGTTACAAATCATTGAATTTTTTGAAAAAACTAAGGATTTTCTTATCCCAGGAATAGATTAACTTAGACGTATGTGGCACAACGTTTTGGAATTTTGGGTATTTAATGCTCTTCAACTTTTTACTTGTTTGGCCTCATTGCTTTTTTTATCTGAGCGTCACTGATGAGTCTTATGTAGAAGAAACGCGCGTCTGGCGTATTAGATTATAATCCTGGTACCTTTGATAACCATTATGTCTGTTGGTCCCTTTTTCATTTTTTTTTACCATTGCATTTTCAGATTGTTTCCGAGTTTTAAAATATCCTTATGGTTTTTAAATGCTGTTTTATGTTGTTTGTGTAACCTTTATAAAAGCAAAGAAATCCCTAAACACGTATCAGTAAAAGCTTTTAATGAAATACAGATTGAGCTTTAACACTTACGTAGCATAGAAAAATACAACTTTAGATTAATTAGAGATTTCAGCAGAAGAACGTGCATACTGAACGATTATATTTAGCCAAATGAATCACTAATATATTTACTGGCAATTGGTCAGGATAGTGACATTCGAGATTTACATGTAATATTTTGAATTAACTATACACCACTTAACGTATTAAGTCACTGTTCAGCAATTGTGAATCATTTTGGACTTGTCATCTTATTACTTTTTAGTAAAAGACTAAATTCGTATATTCTAAACACTACAGTTGGTGATGACTTGGGGCATGGAAGAAAAACATTCAAGGATGTTAGTGTTATAGATAATCTTTTTTCATCTGAGGGGCAGGGTCTGTTTTCCTAACGAACAATGACTGTGAGATCGACAGTGTCTTAATTTGAAATACATCACATGCACAGATTTATAAAGAAATCGTTAGAGGTTGGCAATTGTCTACTTTGATTCAATGATTTACTAATGCCTCGATCATTTAACTCGGACTACTAAAAATGTTAACAGGCAAACAGATGAATGTGCAGAAAAAAATTGGTATGCAAATGCCGCAGACATTGATTAAAATTAAATGCGCAGCTGTGATTGGCTTGGTCTATTTATGCGAATACATCGATCTGTCAATCCGAAACTAAGAAAACATTCGTCTGTAAAAATTGTTTAAAACACAAAGCTAAAAGAAATAATGGATCGATACAAATTTAGTGCTTTTTATATCTGTAATGTAGACGCAACAGGTGAAACCACTGTACAAAAAATGTCCAAACCGGTCATGACTTGAGGCGCTGAACAAGTCAGTGATAATAATTCTGCTGAGAGAGGTTATCTTCCTACAGTTTGAGCATACGTAACCGCCAATGTCAACAGTGTACCACCAATGATAATTTTTCATAAAAGGCACTTCAAAATCGACTTTTAATATCGGAGACGGATCGGAAGGTGTTTGCAGTGGAGTATATCCATAATGTTGGATGACAGCTGATAAATTTCATTTTCCTGGAACAAATAACCGAATAACCCGTGTTGCGTGTGTTAGATAATCACTATTCTCATTTAGCTGTAACAATACGTGCCTCTGCAAAAATCAATAGAATCAAAATGCTAGCATATTCTATCCACTATTTCAATAAGTTTCAACCATTGAACAGGACAGTGTACGATCCATTGAAAGAAATACGTAAAATTATAATCCTTTGATAACTATTGCAACAGAACAGGAATATTGAATGGAAAATAACTCAATATAATAATTGGCTTCATAGTTAGTACAAGATTCCCAATGAATCCACCGATTTGCACCTTCAAATGTAACAGTCAATGCAAATCATTTTTGAATAATTCACTCAAAAAGAAATTACCAGATGATGAAAAACAAACCCTTGCACCTGCATTGAACGTGACGAATTCGTAATGAAGTGTAGTACAGGGATATAATATTTGTATTCGATGGATAATTTTAATTGGGTCGGTTGGTGCCACCTCATAATAATAAAATGTCCTCAGGAACTCCATATTTTCACTACATAATTGATGAAAATAATATTTTCATGTATTTTAATCTCTTTCATGTGATATCCATATATATTTATCCAGTAATCTTATAGCAATTATTCATATCATATCACACTTCGATTAAACTATTTTTTTGATAAGTTTGAATTACATAGACGCTTTTTCCGTAGTTTGTTGATATTCTTATACAATAGTGAGAAATCCGCTAACACAATAACCACAATAGCAGTTACTAGAACAAATATTCCTCCGCAACCAAAATAGGCGGCCGATTTTCTGTCATCGTTAGCAGAGTTCCGTTTTCTTATGTACGAAGATAGTTGTTTCTTGTCGAGTTTCAAAGGTTCTATTATTCGATTGTAAAACTGTGGATATGTTTCATTGCTACTTTTTACACATTTGCAGTAACACAATACGGTGTTGTTATATGTTATAAATGTTGCGCGGGCTGATGTGGTTGATACAGGATTAGAAAATGAATCTGTTATCTTACTTCCGGTTGTTTTTACTGTATGTGTAGTAGACAGTGAAGTCATGACTTCTGACTCAACCAATATATCGTCATGCTTTGATGTGGACTCTATGTGACTGGCATCAGATGTAATTGGTCCTATACATGTATAAATATAGGTATGTTTATTTCAATGGAACAATGCAAATAAAAGCGTACAATGTTAGATTTAACTTGAAATGTATAAATTGTATATAGGAAGTGACTTTACTTTGTAAGTAGATTATATATACATAAGTCATTCCAATTGATATTTTATGGTGTGTCTCTCTATGTTGTGATGGTATACTATTGTTTCAGAAAAGGGAGAAGGTTTGGTACCATTAAAACGTTTATTCCCGCTGCAATTGTTTGCACCTGTCCTTAGTCAGGAATCTGATGTTCAGTGGTTGTCGTCTGTTTATGAGGTTCATAAGTGTTTCTCGTTTTTGTTTTTATATAGATTAGACCGTTGGTTTTCCCGTTTGAATTGTTTTACACTAGTAATTTTAGAGTCCTTTATAGCTTGCTGTTCGATGTTAGCCAAAGCTCCGTGTTAAATGTTGTACCTTGAACTATAATGGTTTACTTTTTTAAATTGTTACTAGGACGGAAAATTGTCTCGTTGGCACTCATGACACTTCTTCCTAAATCTATGTATACACATATGTTTTGTATATTTTTTTTTGTTCAAGTTATCTGTGTTTTATAAATCGCTTAGTACAAATGAATGATGCAAACACACAGTCTTTTAGTTTTCATATTTATATCATATTTCAATGGCTACATGTGACAGTTTAATACAGTATTGATACAAAAAACATAAGATCACGCAAAAAAGCTTTTTGTGGATACAAGTTTGATATAAGGAAAGAACAATAGAAACAGTCTAAGAATTTAAACCATTTAGGTGTCCTTGTTTCTAGTTTAAATGGCACTAAATGTTAGGTTTGAATTTAAGACATTAAACGGATATGGTGCTAAAAGGTATGTGTTAAAAAAAACTAGTACAAAAACCCTCTACATAATTTGTACAACCTTACGTCTTGTACATATTATAAATATCAATTTACTTTGCTTCTTTTATTTTTCTTAAAATTCAATTGAAACCAAATTCGTTTTCTTATGTTTTTTTAAAATTTTAAATATAGGATAGAGAATGCATAAAAATCGATTCAAGAATACCGTCTAACTATGTGACAAAATACTCTTCACACTGAGCGCTTCATGTCTGTTTCGAAACTGGACGATCTTTTGCCAAAAGTATACTGATTGTTCAATTGGGAATGGAAATGGGGAATGTGTCAATGAGACAACAACCCGACCAAAGAGTTAAAAACAGCCGAAAGCTACAAATGGGTCCTCAGTATTTGAAGGCGTGCTTCAGTTGGCACCATAAACACAAATGTATACTAGTCCAGTGATAATGGAGGCCATACTAAACTCCAAAACATATAAATGACTAAAATTAAAAATAGTTTATGTGTTAAGAGTTATCAAACTAACAGCAGAATGTCCGTGTTACCGAGAATACGAAATGTTTTTAAATATTATATTTATGCTATTAAGTGTTTATTTTTTGCTTGCGTCACCAAAAATTTAAAACACCTTTAAATATTACAACCTCAACCAACGGAACATATGGAACACAACAGGTACAGGGATTTTCCGAAAACATCGCCGTGTTAATCCTTGTTCAGAGCTAGCTTAACCTCTAACTTCAACTAAACACATTAATCTGAGAAAAGATATTTTTGTAGTTTAAAGTACATAAAGTATATGAAAATACAAAGCCGTACTAGTGTAAACATTTCCCCATAAAGTACAAATACAGTAAAATATAAATAGGTTAGTAAACAAAATAAAAAACAACACTGTAAAACATTTCCGTCCGAATCGCACCTCTGGACTTGCATGCCTGCACCGAGAACGTCCAAGGCAAAACAAAAACGGAAGCTGGATGTACAAATACCGAGTCACGTCAAACAAGAGTAAAACAACAAATAAAAACAACATCATAGCGCAAAGACAACTAAGAAGAACCTGTACATGTAAATCATTGAAAAACTGTTCCGATCCTGATATAAATACATGAATCGCTTAATCTTTATTGGATAAATAGGAATTTAATATATATAAGTACTAGTAAGTATAATGTATACAATTATATAAAAATTAATAAATCCCATCGGTAGTTGTGTAAAGTTGATCGACCAGGATAAAAAGTTTTGAATTTGCAATGCCTCCGAAATAAAAAAGAGTTTATGTTTAAAAGATCTGGGTAAAAATATTGTGTAACGAAAGATCGCTTTTTGAGTCCCTCAAAAAGTGTTTCGGTCTTATCAAATTTATAAAAATGCAACATTCATTAGCAAGGGTTTATAAAATAAAAATTGACATTAACTTTAAGAAAATTTATAACGACACTAAGAATTAGTAACCATGATTTAAATGTAGAAAAAGTAATAAAACTCATAATTATGAATTTTCCTTGTTATTTTAATTTCGTCTTGCACTGCCTTAGACTCGTCCGAAAAACTTCCTCTAACATTACGATAAAATAACTAAAATTTACCTGGACATAAATGTGAATAAAACTGCATGGTTTCAGCCTCTCGGACGCTACTTTTACATGGATAAAGGTAACACATGTGTAACTCTTCAGAGTAAGAAATCCCAAAACACCACACTTCACTATCACATACAGCAAGGCAAGACTCCAAAGTACCATAAATGACGTCATAGAAGAGACAGTCGCCGATGGTTCCATTCCCATGTGATGTCCATTTGCAAGGACTTAAAACAGCTATATCTGTTTGATATAAAATAACAGTTAAATGAAAGATTCAAAGAGAAAAGTTTTATCTGGTTAAGTATTATTCACAACGAAATTATTTTTGATATCCTTTAAATGCAAAAAACGCTTCGGTCACGCACGACATCTAGAAAGTGTTATTTGCATATACTAGCACTGGGTCGATAACGCTGACGGTAGACTTAGTTCTCGGAGGTGTCAGTATCACAGTTATCGGTGCTTCGGAGTTAACATGATTTATAACATTTATATGCTTAAAAATCTCCGTTGATAAATTAGGAAATTATTAAAAACCTAAGGTTCAAACATCCTCCGAAAAGTGGACTATAGATGAATTTGACTACTATTTCTATACCCTTTTTGAACTTATAGCTCCTATTTTTCTTTTTATTTATACATTCCTGACTTTCAAATGTTTTAGTTTGAGCGTTGCTGATAAGGTCAATCTAAAAATCGGTTTCGACGCACGCATGTAATAAAGTGTTATTTTAATTTGCACAGCAGAAAGTTATGTTCACAGAAGAGTTAACAAAATCTTTTAAGATGATTCTCATGCATAGCAAACCAACCTTATCAGAATCGATATTCAGTGCACATTTGATATTTCTGAATACACAATCACTTTTTTTTGCAATATTGTAAAATACTTAGAAATAAAGTGATATGTATGATTTTTAATTTAAGTTTCTTGTGTACAATTTGGAGTTTAGTATGACGTCCATTATCACTGAACTAGTATATAATATATATGTTTAGGGGCCTGCTGAGGATGCCTGCGGGTGCAGGAATTGTGTTGAAGACCTATTGGTGACCTTCTGCTGTTGTCCGTTCTATGGTCGGGTTGTTGTCTCTTTGACACACTCCCCATTTCCATTCTCAATTTTATGATAACATCATTGAGTTGAAATAGTATAATATGGAATCGAACATAAGAGAAACTAAACCTCTTTATAACGATGAAGTATTTCTAAACTTGATGTACGTATAGCTTATATCAATGCAGTACGGAAGACTAGAGCTGCCTACCCTTCTTGTTATTAATATGTGGAATTGCAATATGTATCGCGATAATTATGCATAATTGTGATATTTATCGCGAAAAGTATTGTGATATATCGAAGTAAACTTTTAAGGGTAACAGATTTGTTGGAATAATTTAATTGTGTAAAACAAAAGCAATTTATTTACACGACCTACTATAGCAGCTACAGGCTTCCGTTATACAGTTTAATTACTAATGTATTTACACGAAAACAAATATGATAATTAGTGATTTTTAAATCTATTTGGCATATTAATTGACGCCAAGGAATATAGACAAACCTGGACATTTCTTTGTAAACAATATTCGGCTGCCAGAACTTGACATGTCTGTTGTTACGGCAGAACTATAAGTAGTGCATACTGGGCCGGAAGCAGCCGCCGATGCTGATCCTATCTCGAAGCCGTGGCAGCCGTCAGAGCTTTCACATTGTGATATACATAGTTTAAAGTAGTTTATTTGCGTTTTGTGGGCTCCTTCACTACCATCAATTTCTACATACTGACACGCAGAATCTAAAATTAACATTACGACAAATTATTAAACAGTCAGAACGTACAAAAGAGAGACGAAAGATACCAGAGGGACAGTCAAACTCATAAATCGAAAATAAACTGACAACCACATGGCTAAAAATGAAAAAGACATACAAACAAACAATAGTACACAGACACAACATAGAAAACTGAAGAATAAGCAACACAAACCCCAGCAAAAACTAAGGTTGATCTGAGTTTCTCCGGAAGGGTAAGCATATCTTGCTCCATATGTGGCACACAAATCCGGTAAATAGTCTATTTCGGTAGGGAAACATTAATGAAAGGGAAGGGGATTGTAGTTATGGCGTAAAGAACATATCCGATATCATCTGTGAAACGGTTATTCCATTACGGTCAACCAACTTGTGATGGCGTCCGTAAAGTTTACGAATGGATGATTTCAACTTCACCATTTGGAAATCTTGGTTAAATAGGGTCCTTGTGAGCAGCAACCCTCTATCAAGAAAATCATGATAGGAAATACAAGCACCGGAATATCGTATCAATTGAGATATATACCCCGTATGCAGGTGCTGCTGGAATGTTGCTCGAAGAAATGGAAAGTTCACAATGGAAAACTGAAATCATCTCTTTTGTACAAATAAGATTACAGGCACTATTGCTATTTGAACCAGATCTTGTTATATTTTTTTTTGTAATATAATATGTACATGTATATTTATTATAATTGTTGAAAAACAAAAGGGCATGATATGGTGTAATTTTTAATCAACACCATTTTACAATATACGTTAAATATAAAGTTAAATTCTTTGATTCGTCGTTTATACTTCATGTCGGTTAACAAGTTGGACCTTGTTATTTCAGTTGTACAGATATATGAATGGATACATTTTTTTAAAAGCGTTTTTCTAAATCAAAAGTAATGCAGATACTGATGCACAATTGAACGAAATGTTTCGGTAATGAGGTTTCAATTTTCTTGGATTATTTGAATCAGGATTTTGATTTTAAAAAGAAAAATAGAAAGCAATAGTATTTGATAAACAGAGAAATTTTAAAAGCTAATGTAACTGTTTCAGTACAAGTATGTTCGAAGTTTAGAAACACCTTTTTCTCGCATTGGCGGAGCGTGTTTTCTGGAGCATTCGTCTAACTGTAAAGAAGAGTGCATATAAATTAGCCCTCACACTTTTTTATAATTAAAAAAAACTTTCGTCGATGTATTCCTCGCACTCGGTCATATGTAAATGCCCGAGGAATAATAAAAGTTGTGGTTTAATTTAACTCTATTCTTCACACAACAGAACCCATCCTTCTTAACTGAACATATCAAAGCTGATATGAATATCAAACAAAGTATTATAAGATCATTTAACTTCTAAATTAAGGTCCATTTAAAATGTGATGTCTCAGCAATTAAAAGACAATTGAGATAAAATTGTTGGAACCCTCTGAAGAGAGTAAACAAGGCAGCGATAAATAAAGTTATCATCTGTAAAATTGTTCACTAGAACTATTCTTACTAAAATTTACATTATATTTTGTAGATTCGTTACCATGTACGGTCACTGTCTAAATGACGAGATGTTTAACATCTTTTTATCGTTTTTGCATTTGTGTTTCTGTGGATCCAGTTATTTTCGTTGATACAAAATTTTGTACATTGAGGAACTACTGCATTTTTGTGGATATATGATTTTGTGATTTTGTTTAATTTTGCATACAAGCATTTAAACAAAAGATTATATTTCGTTAAACCTAAACAATGTGGTATGCGTAAACAAACGAAATCCGTGAAAATAGGTATGACTCATCAGTGGTGCATTACTTACATCCGCAAAGTTTTCTGACGTATATAGTAGATAAACGTCCTTCTTTTTCCGATGAAGGGCAGTCATGTTGCTGGCATATATTTCGGCTAGTGTCATATGTAAACCCACGACATGTGTTGTCAACGTGACATGACTCTTTGCATTCCGATTGACTTATAACAGTTGACGTATCTGTAGAACATTTTCCTTCGTGTTCAGGTAGCGGTAGTTTAAATACACAGTGTTTTGCTAGAAAAAATAAAACATCTCTAATAATATAGTATTTTAATCATGAAACTCATTTTATTTTGTGCGAAAGTATCAGTAGTGAACCTCATACATATAGACCACTTTTTCTCGCGTTTTTTTTAAAGATGACGTAATAATGCATATTACTGTTAATGTGTAATAATGCATATGGCTAATTACTTATTGTGTAATAATGCATATTGTTAATTGCGTAATGCTGCTAATTGACTAATTACGTAATAATGCATATTGATAATTGACTATTATGTAATAATGCATATTATAAATTTTATGTAATAATGTATTTTGCTATAGGATTGATATGTAATTTACGCATAGTGCAGAGTAAATGAATGTTGGTAAACGTTATTTTTTAATTCAATGTTTTTTGTTGTAGCTTGACGAAAAAGATTCAAATGATTTGTTTCACAATTGATTATGAAAACATCTGTCCTTGCAGCACTCAATATGGTGTTATTGTTAATTGTCGTGATCTGGCATAAAGCTTTGTTACTGACATGACAAATCGTAGTAAATATAATCAAACTTTGAATATTTGTTGAATATTTATAAAAGCCGATAAATTGATCGCACTTCATTTACTTTGACTATGAGCATTTTTGATTTAATTTTTGTATTTAATTTAATAAATAATTAGATACTTTTTTAAGTTTATATTATATTGGAATTGTATTTGAACGAATAACCTACTGTTATTTAATCTAGATTATCTTTTTTGATTTATCCTAAAAATTATTAAAAACAAAACCTCTTTATAGATAACATTTAAAATCCGTGGTATATACTTATAGCAAAATTAAGGTAGATAGTTTCCCACAGCTGCAGCTTCTAAAGATATATGTCCTTAATCACCTATATAGCTAGCTGGTCATGCCATGATAAACACCAAAGGTCATGATTTAAAATTGAGTAGTTACTATGAATAAAAGCCAATGAACAGATGATTATCTTTTTAGACACTTAACTATGCATAGTTAAGGGCATACGATACAGTTACATGGGAGGTAATGACGTTGCTAACGTAAAATGTTATTTTCGCGACGTCAAACTATGACATATCGGAAAAGATGCATTTTTTGACTATTTTTTATCATTCAAATTGATTTAATTTGAAAACGAGTGCATGGACCCCTATTTTTTAAAACGACATTTTGTTTCATTTTGCAGGGACATTATGTGGACCAAATTTTATAAAACTGTAAATAGAGGAATTTTTTTAATTTTGATAAATATACAGCAAACAAATACGATTTTTTTCTTAATTTATGACCATTTGATATTTCTGAATAAAAAATGCATAATTTGTTTAGGATACTTATAAAATACAAGAATTACAAATTATCTAACAACAAATAATTTGTGTTTATCTTTTAAAACCAAAAAGTTATGGCTTTCTTTCGAAAGGGAAAATACGGCCATAAATCCGAATTTTGAGCAAATATACAAAATTTCGACCTTATTTAACTCTAAAAGTAGCACATAAAGGTATATTTTTTATTACATATTTGATTTAAGCAGGCAAAAACTAGCCTATATGGAAATTTTCATCAAACTATAAATACAGGATCAAAACTGTATCGTATGCCCTGAAATATACCAGCTGCCTTTGTAAATGCCAGTTTGAAAACAAAATATTTCACGCATACTTGACTTAATTCGTATTGCTTAATTGTTAAAACGTTAAATTCCTATCGGTAAATTATTTTAATTCTCATTGCAACATTATTCTAATTCTTATTTCAACATTATTTGAATTCTTCTGCTAAATTATTGAAATTCCTTACAATCAATTTAAATGCGAATGCCTGCTTAGTTTTGCGCCCCATTCAAACGTGTAATTAACGACAACATACACGGGGAATTGATATATGGGATAACTGAACAATTTATTGCTAAAGGTAAGATTTATTATATAAATTGGTTAACCTATAAAATATTTCAAATACAAAGACAAAAAAACCTTTCGAGAAAAACATATTTTATCTAACTAGTAAAACAGTATTTACAAGTCTTGTAAATCGTGGGTGTTAACCCACGATGAAAATCTTTCTGGCCAATAAAGCCATTTCACAAAATATTGTTTGTTAGGCCCCTTTCCTCTGGTTTTTACAATCTTTTCGATTTTCCATAAATCATCATCTTTCAAGGTAACCTTCTGGACTTCACTCTGGTAAAAGGTTCCAACTATTTCTTTTCCGTTGTAATCCTGGAGGCGATATATTGCAGCACTGTTTCTCCAAAATCTACTGGATATTATAAATATCTCTCTGGTCCATTTTTCTTCATATTCACGTGTAAAAACATTTTTAAGATATGTTATTCGAACATTAGTTCCTATTTTAAATCTGAATCTCAAATGTTTTGCATTTTCTTTGAAGGTTTCCGTGCAAAGTATGTCGCTAGATGTACGCTTTCTTCATTAGACATTTAGACACATTATTCGGTGGCATATCTATGGTTCTATGTACAGTCTTATTATAACCTTCAGCAAAATCTTGTAATTTGTCTATGTATTTGTAAAATTGTGTATAGGCAAAGTAACGATATATCCTGGTCTTAATGGTTTTATTGGTCTTTCTGAAATAGCTACTTTCACCTCGTTAGAAATTGTTAATTCCCTCGGATTGAAAAACGCATTGTACATTTCTTGATCTGAACTCTTGGCCTTTATCGGTTCTTATTCGGTTTGGTTTACGACCCTCTTGAAAAATGTCTTTAAATGTCGATGCAACGGATTCGCCCTGTTTGTTCTTCAATTTTCTCAGCCATATGTAAATGTATTTGGAAAAAGCATTAATTACGACCAAAACGTATGAGAAATCGTCGTTGTATTTATTTAATTTTCACCATATCCATGAGATCTGCAGACCATTGGTCGTCTATACCAGCGACATTTATATGAGTTCGATTTTTAGGTCGTCGAACACCTCTCTGCATGGAATAAGGCTCTTGGTTTTGTAACCATTTTCTTATTTTATATTTACTGAGTTTGTATTTTCCGTCTCACTTTACAAATGCGAATAGTTTATCCGGTCCAGCAAAACTAGCGGCATTTGATGGTTCATAATAAATCTTCTGCAAATACTTTTCCTACGACGCCATATAACATATTTTGAATTTTCATATTATAATCCCTCCTCCTCCTCCTCCTCCTCCTCCTCCTCAATCGAACATAGTTTTAATCCTCCTCTTCCGCCTCCGTATCAACAACGTCCTCATCTTCCTTGTCAACTTTTTCTTCCCAAAGGTCTTCTGGCTCGTCTCTTGCATATTTAGCTAATTTCTAAAAAAAAAACATCGCCTTCGCGGTATTCAATCTGTTTTTCTTTTTTGAATTTCTTTGAGGGAATATCATCATGTTCCGCGTTCAACTTACGCTTCATATCGTTATTTTCCGGACAGCATCGCTTTACATGCCTCATTAAATCAGATACGTTTTCGAACATCAATCCACATTCGTCACATGAAGGCATTGTTTCTTCTTTAGTTTTAAACAGTTCTGAATAGTCTCATAAAGGCGACTGCTCTCTCGTTCTTCTAACTTCAAACTGGTCAACATTTTTACCTTCACCGTTTTTAAACTGCGCCATACCGCTACCAATCATGACATCCGAACTCTCTACCTTTTGGTTTTGTCCATTAAATATATCAATTTCTAATCTCTGTTCTATAATGTGTTCAGCTTGAGATCAACAAACAGGTAGCCGTATGGTCTTTTAACTCCTTCCATATATTTGTTCATGATCTTTTTGAATTGTTTGGATACATCTGTCTAGCAAATACAGCAGGTGTTACTTGATCACATGGATTTTTGAAGAAAACTATGTACTGACTACATGTATTAATGCCCATCGTTCTATTTTCCTTTCCTTTCGAAAAAGCATTCTGTACAATGCACGTTACACTTTAGTTACGGTGATGACATCCCTCGACAAATAATTCGCACACATCTTTACAATTGGTTGCGTCTTTTATGAGATCATCTATTACGACAAGACTAGGGTATTTAGTGTCTATAAATGTTGTTAAGGTCATCTGGTATCCCTTGAACGAAAATAATGTTCTTGACCGTCTGTTGCATTTCAGTAAACAATGGCCGCTATCGCGATTATAACAACATATTACCCTCTCTAGCGATGGTTTGATCATACTCCTTGCCCTTTCCAAAAGCTTTGTTTCATCAAAAACGTTTTTCCAGAGCCTGTAGGTCTGGCCAATATCATGGTAAATGGGTGACATAAAATGACATTGTTTTCAAGTGTCAATGTTGATGGAGAGAGCATTTCTGTATTTGAATGTTCCTTCTGTTCAAGGTATGGTTGATTCTTCCCTATTATTTATATGTCTTTGTATATTTTCTTGAAAAGGATATTAAACAATAAGGACACTGGTATATCTTTCCACTTGGAAATCAAATATTCATATGACAGTTTTTATCATAACACATTTGTTTTATAGATCTGTGTATTCATTTCATTTAAATATATATATATTTATTTCTTAAATCTACACAAAATCATCATTTAAGAATGGATCGTCAATCAGGGAAGATGTCAAAAAGGTATGAATGTTTGCATTGTGGGGCAGTCTTTTCCAAGCGGAGTTCATAAGAGGAGTACAAAAGAATACTTGGGCAAAGAGACTTATTTTCCTGTGATGTTTGTCGTAAGACTTTTTACAGAAAAGATAACTTGGACACTCATAGAAAGAAACACGACAAAATCAACATTATATGCTATCAATACTTTTCTGAACCGGAATCTTTAGAGTTACATCATGTACATACCCATGGTCAGACTGGAAGAGGTCAAAAGCGAAAGGACAAGAAAATTATGGACCACCCGTGAAAAGAAAATTAACAACCTTCGATAATCCTGAAGATATGTATACCATTATTTGGTCAAAAATTGCCAAAATTTAATACAACATCAACACGGTACAAAGTTATCTTTAACGATTTAGATATCAGAGGGATTCCTAATATTTTAAAGAGTTTAAAAGCGCTTTTCAACTCCATTATAAGGAACATAACAGAGTTTATGAATCAGTCTTATCTCGTTCGACTGTCAGTTTAATGTCCAGAACTGGACTTTCCAATCTCTTTGCCGTTTATAAAATTATCACAACCGCATACCGAACGCAGAAACATCAGAAATAGAAAGGGTTCTTCAATCATACGAACAATTTGTTCTTGATGAAACACTTGAAATTGAACTGATTCATGTAAGTCTCCCATCTGGTGGCATTGGAAAGCGTTTTTAATATGTAGACCTGGAAAAGACATTGAATGAAAAAAAGATGTTTCCTCCAAATTCAAAACAGAGATGATTTATGTTGCGCAAGAGCAATAATGACAGCCAAAGCCAGATTAGACGGCCATGAAAAATGGAATTTAATCCGACGGGGCAGAAATATACAAGGGGAACTAGCCATAAAGATGCACAATAAAGCTGGTGTTCCATTTCGCAGATGTGGAATAAAGGAGATCAAGTCTTTCTAAAGAGTATTAGATGGCTACCAAATACATGTAGTCTCTAAAGAGCATTTCAATGACATAATATATGAAGGACCAGCTGCAGAAAAGAAAATTTACCTGTACCTCCAAGATCATCATTATGACGTTATAACAGCAATGCCTGCTTTTCTCAGTCGGAATTATTTTTGTAAAAATGTAACAAGGGGTACGATCATAAAGTAAATCACTCCTGTAACAATATCTGTCACCAATGTTACAAACCCCATAAGTCTGGTGATGAAGATTGGATATACGGTGCAGCCCTGTGTATCCGCGCACCTAAGACTTATGACTTCACTTTATTCAACTGATAAAACCAAGAATTGGATAATATTGTGTGAACACATTCAAACATACTTTTATTTCTTAAAATTATCTGTTTGTATGGTTTCACACTCAAGATTGTGTGTAATGTGTGTCCAAAATTAAGGAAACCCTGATCTGAGAGTTCCTCCAATGTCTTGTGATTTCGCGCATGCCTTCCAAAATAGCTTATTTTGAATAAAGGAAAGATTTTCTGCTACGAAATACAGCTGAATTTGAACCAAGCACACTGTCAAGGATGCAGAGCAAAAATTGTTTCAATCTGATAAAAATTTGACTGAAATAAAACAATTTTTATCAGATGACGTAATTCTTTTATGGAAATTGGCCAAATATTGTAAATCGCGGGTTTGCAGTTATTATTTGACTCTTGAATTTATCATTTTCATTCTTTTTTATCCCTTTGGAATGCTTAAACAAATGTTACATGTTACCAGCATGTTCTGACAATATAGATACTTTGAAGCATGACGTCAAACCTGGGGAAAATTGCTATACAACTAAAGAAGAAACACACAAAAACTTTTATATTTTTTTACTTTGAATGTACACAAAACAAAGTGCGACATGGGGCTCAAAAAAAATATCGAAGGGCGTAAATGTAAGCATTGCAAGCAGTCTTGGTGTGGAACTAGACAACACATACCAAATATATGTATTGCTCACAAGATATGTGAATTGTGCAAAGACACAAAGGTTGACAAGACCAGTTATTGCGATTCATGTGGAAAACGTGAACATATATTTAGTGGAGAATCATCAAGAGACGACTTTTGCCGCTGATTGTTTACGGAGCAAAATGCCGGATCAACAGTATTGTGTCACACTTTAAAGGTTATGATAGCTATCCTATCTTGCAATATCTTTACAAAAATGCTATATTGCCAGAGGTAATTGTTACAGGGTCCAAATTTATGTCAATCGACGTTCCCCAGTGCAATATTACATTTATTGATTCGATTAATTTTCTACCAATAGCATTTGATAAATTTCCTAAAACAATTGGTCTAAAGGGCATGGTTAAAGGTTACTTCCCACACTTGTTCAATACTCAAGAAAATCTGCACACAGATTTACCAAATCTTCCTGATTTGAAGTTCTACAATCCAGATGGAATGACAAGGGACAAAAGATCCACGTTTATGCAGTGGTATGAAGAGCACAAGTACGACCATTTCAACCTCCAGGAAGAGCTGTCGAAATATTGTAGATCTGATGTCGATGTTTTACTAAAAGGTTGTTTAAAGTTCAGAAAAATGTTTATGGATATAACAACGAAAGGCGATTTAGGTAGAATCGACACTTTCGAAAGCTGCATAACGATATCATCAGCGTGTAACCGGGTTTTTAAAAGAAATTTCTTGGAGCATCAAAGTGTCGGTATCATACCAGCTAATAGATACGGATATGAACATAAGCAGTCCATCAAAGTTTTAAAATGGTTAAAATATCTGTCAGAAAAAGACAGTATCGACATTATGCATGCTGGAAATGGAAGCGAGAAACAAATTGGTTCGATTCTAGTAGATGGGTATAGGGAAACAGAAGCAGGTGAACGAGAAGTATATGAATTTCATGGTTGTTTCTGGCATGGTTGCGAAAAATGCTTTGGAAGATCTACCATAAATCCGGTAACTGGTAATACCATGGCGGATCTTTTCCAGCGAACAATGGACAAGAGGTCTTTTCTTGAAAAAGATGGTTACAAGAATATATCGATAGGGGAATACATTATTGCCAGTTTGACAATGAATTAAGGAGTAATATACAGATGAGAAATTTTGTTGAAAATCTGTGCCTTAAAGATCCATTGGAACCTCGGGACGCCTTTTATGGAGGTCGAACTGAGGCATTTACAACCTACAAATGAGATAAAATTGATTATTATGATGTAACATCATTATACCCGTTTATTAATAAAACAGGGAAAATTCCTTTGGGTCACCCCTAAATAATCACCGAAAATGTTGAGGATATTAACAGATATGAGGGCTAATCAAATGTAGAATTGTTCCACCCAGAGGATTGTTCCTACCAGTGTTGCCATTAAAATGCAATGGAAAACTTTTGTTTGGGTTGTGTCATACATGTACAAAAAAAAAAACTTTACTGACACATATGAGGACAGAGCAATAATCGGAACTCGGGTAACTGATGAAATAAAAAAAGCTGTATCAAAAGGATATTTTAATAACAGACGTTATGAAGTGTGGCATTTTGACGAAGTATCACAATACAACCCTGATACCAAAGAAGGTGGAATCTTCACAGAATACGTAAATACATTTTTGCAGATTAAACAAGAGACAAGTGGTTGGCCTGAGTGGTGTTTGACAGACCAAGACAAACACACATATATAAAGAACTATTTCGAAAATGAGGGAATCTGGCTGTAAGAGAAAAACATTAAAGATAATCCAGGTTTACGACAACTTGACAAAATGATATTAAATAGGTAAGTTATTTTTTTATCTTCTTACGAATTTGTAAGTTCGAAGCCAGATACATATCAATCCTAAAAATAAATACAGATAACCATGCTTCAAATGTAAAAACATTTTAATGAAAATTTGATAACATATATTTTTAAAATGTTTATCTTAATTCTTTTACTTTTCAAGCTTCTGGGGTAAACTTGGACAGCGTTTGAACCTGCCGAAGACGACATATTTTTGTTCTTATATTGCTGCACATATTTACATACACTTGTATGACAATGATTATTTATTTGCTATGATATGTCCAAGTCATAATTTGTAAACGTAAACCATTATAGATGAAAGTACGGTCCTCAACTCGGAACCTTGGCTCGCATCGAACAGCAAGCTATAAAGGGCCCCAAAAAATGACTGGAAGAAAACCATCCAAAAAGGAAAACCAACGGTCTAATCTATATAAAAAACGAAAACCGAGACCACTGCTTATCCACATCAACAAACGACAATCACTGAAAATCAGGTTCCTGACTTATGACAGATGCGATCAAATGCAGTGCGTTTAAACGTTTTAATAGGTACCAACCTTCACCCTTACCTTAAAAAATAATGGTTATAGTGTAATATCGCAACACAGAAATGCAAACTATAAAATATCAATTGAAATGGTTTTACTCAATCAAACACATATTAACACAAGTGAACATACACTAAACGATTATATTTGATCCATGACACAATGCAAATACAAAATTAATTAGATAAGGGTTGAGGTGTGAAACAATTTTAGAGAGACAACCGTTAACCTTAAACAGAATGTCGCCAAATAGAATAATGTATATAAGTAAATGATAATAGTATTGTTGTAAAAACAATTATTATTCAAACACATAATAAGCTAATAAATTAACAATACATAATAAAAATGCATGCTAACTAAAAAAGTTTTCAACGTCAGATATTTGAATTTTCAATTTTAAAAAAAAAGTATCATGCAATACTTTGAAATATAATCACTATTCGAAGAAAGAAAATGTATCAAGGGGTTATAGACGATATTGAAGTATACAAACAAATATAGATTTCCGTGTGCACAAGGGTAAAAACCGTCCATAACACAACAAAACACAGCGTCGAAGAAATCGTGTCATCCCAGTCTAAATTATTTGATATAGTTTCCCGTGATAATTTTATTAGGAGGTGACACCAAAGAATGCATTTACATCTGTCTTATATACAAAAAAAAAAGTTGATATTGTGAATTGGTTCTCACGCAAAGAAACGTACGTGCATTTCACGAAATAATAAAGCAACAACATAAGAACAGCATATTGTTGATGTTTGACATGAAAAAGTCTTAAAAGATACTTTCAATACTGCAAAGATCACGCCTTAATAACTCAATAACTTCTTTTCCCAGCTTGAGTAGAAATCAACATGCAGTACCTCTTTGGATTTTAGCACATAGATGAGTCATAATAAAAACAATTTACAAACTTCAACACTCAAAATCGTTTGTATACTTACCTCGATTTTTTTCAATTCTTGTTTCTGAAATCATAAAATTTTACAGAAATGATATCCATGTAGTAACTTATAGTATGTTGCATTTAAAACAAATGTATCCGCGAAAACTATGATCGCAAAAAAGAAGATGATTTCGCCGTTCCAGAATCTATAATACGAAAATATTGCCAAATTTCTTACTTTCTTTGTTTGAACTCGTTTTGTACATGACTTGACCTTAATCATTCTCAATGACACCAACGTAATTCTAATATGGAAAGCTGAGATAGTAAGGTTTGAATAGCGTGTCTTAATTAAAATATATACTTAAATATTTTAGTGATCTGATTTTTACAGTTAAATATTGGTAAGATAGAGTATATCGCAAGTAAAAAAATAAGAAGGAAAACAAATTGAAAAAATTTGCCATTTGTCTGAAAAATATTTGATTACATATATTACAAAATTTACTTGTACCTGTACAATGAATACTGTAGAAAATGAAATCTTCGTTTACTATTTTACTTTCACTACATGTAAATCGCCTGCAAATACGAGTCGCAGCCGAGTAAGCAACGCCCTGGCACCAATAATTGATCTCGCAGGATTCAATACAATGTGTTAGTGTTCCATAACCCTCATCGTAAAAATAATCAGCACATGCACCATACGAACCAAATCCATTGTCCACGTAATTGCAGTTGTTCCCTGATTTGAAAATAAATCAACATTCTACCTTTTGACAACATTTCTTTTAAACTTTCAAAATTACAATGAACTAAATCGCTTGGGTATTCAAACAAATGATTCAATAGCATCCACCAATAAATATTTCAAAGATTCTACTACTATATGTATAAATAAGAGCAAGGAAAAAGAAAAACGTACTTCTCATTGGTTTACAGCAATCGCGAGGCAAAATGCAACATTCATGACTGCACGTGATTCTCGTGGAAAAGACACAACTTTTCAAAGGACAACAAACTAAAAGTAACTTAATACAATTTGTAATTAAATGGTTATAGCATATGAACGCACGAAATGCTGATACATATTTTCGAGTCCATGCATTGTTAGATGTTTATTTTAGACTTCTTGTAATTTGGATATTACGTTTGATTATCGCTATTTTGTGCATTTTTCTTTTGATCTGTTTTTGTGATAATTTTCATATCATGCTACTCGCTTGAGATGAAAAATTATTGCTAGAAACTAAGCAGGCACGTGGCTTTACTAACGAAATTGACATGAAATTGACATCGTCGTCATAGGTAAAATAGCGATAAACAGATTATCATTGATCATCTCAGCTCGATTGCTTTTCTCGATGAGAGGATCAACGATAATCTATAAGTATGTTATAAATCAAATGTGACAGTTAATGCCCATTTTAAAGATAAACACATTTGTATGAATTGTACACCTACTGTAAACATATCTTATGATTATTTTATATATTGTATGCATTTTTCGTCGTAGATGAACTTGAGAATGATATGAAAATACAAAAAGTTCAATAAAAAAAATTCAGCAGTATCTGTAAAGTGTAGTGTTATATGTTACTAACGGTATTTAGAAGTAAGAGTAACGACAGGTTTGCCAGGAGTCGAAACAAGTGTCTGGATAGGATGACATGTCTCCCAGTGGACTGTTACTGTATACTTAATTGTGCAATTGATGTTTTGAAAATTCTGGCTCGGTGTGTCGGCATGTTGTTCATATTTATATTACAGTAATATGTTCAAAACCTGATATACATATGATATTTGTAATTAAACCTTAAACATGAATCAATTAACAATGAGAGAAAGGCTTACCTGCAACAAGACGATTTATTCCTATATAAAGAATGAGACTTGCCTGAAAAAAAATATGGGGTTTAAATCCACTTCAGTGTTTTCGACTAATAGAGTAAGTATTCAAAAGTTGTATAGATCAGATAAAATGTTTTATATTGGAGATTCTAATAAATCGATATTCCAAATTTTACAACTGGCAATTTTACAAATACATAATGTCTTCGTAAAATCAAAATATGATTAACCGATGTACATTGTTGATAATCTTTGTTTGATACATGGACATTTTATATATTTGTATCGAAGACCGTTTGTACCAACAGAAACAAATTTGATTGCAAAAAACAAACCATAACAATGATTGATTGGTTCGGTCTTTTTTTAATATTTTTTATTTGAACGTTACTGGTGAATCTTTTGTGGACAAAACGCGCGTCTGGTGCAAATACAATAATTCAATCCTGGTATGTATAATGAGTTTATGTATAAGAAACCGATAGAAACTGAGTATATTATATATAAATAAATATAATTTCGGGTTTACTCACCACACTACGTATATCGTCATGATCCATCTCAAATAGCGCGGCATATAGTGAGATAGATCAGCGTTACAGTATTGGGGTATTGAATGAAAAACAACTCTTTATTTATTCAGGATTAAAACAATATAATGAAAATCAACATTGATTTGTAAGCAATTCAAAAGAATTTCATCTTTTCGAACCGGAGACTTCAAACGTGATATTAGCTTTATAGGGAAATGAAAACGGATATTTCTTGACTTGAATAATATTGCACCGACAAATCTTACGTACAGATTATGTATCCCAAACAATTGGAATAGAAGAATATTTTAATTGAAATGAATGAATAATTTCATAGATCTTAGTTCAGAAATTAGTTGTATAAAATTTTCTCTTGTCATGAATGTTATTAGATATTATTTTATGTATTTCTATAGTTGCGCTAAAGCTGATAAACTAGAGACAAATAATTGTAGAGAACTTAGCAGCTACATTTTCATGGTCCCATTAAACATCATGTAAGATTGAGATTACAGATAGCTAATGTATGTGCCTACTGATTTTATCATGACATCGAGCTCGAGTGTGATATTTCTCCACTCGAGACAGTAATAATTCAAACGCAAAGCTTGTCGAGGGTTTCTTTTAGTTCAACTTTAACTTCGAGAGCGAAGAACCCGTGTAGTGCACGATATTGATTATGGAAACTGTTTTGAATCTCGAAGATATTTAGAAAATATGTAGGCAAAATTTTGTCCATCTTGTTCAATCTGCCAAATATATAATATTTGTTCCGTTTTAATGATGTCATCAGACATTGTTGCCTTTAAGGAGCGTCATAATAGCAAAAAAAAAAACAGAAACAAGTAAATATGACGTCATAATAATAACATAATTGAATTTTCAGCATTTAGAAATTTTGATCAAACGACCAACACGTCAATCACGGGAAAATAATAAAATAGTTGGAGAAAATTCAATAGACTTAGAATTATAGAAATAAAATGAATAAGATTTACATTCATTCGTAAAAGTCACACTATTCGGAAATAAGCGTATGTACTGAAAAGAGTCAGTGACACTTCAAGGATAACATCTTATACAATACAAAGCATAGTGTATTCATCATGAACAGTAAAAAAGTACTTTCAGTCGTCTGACAGTATGCTTTCAAAAACATTGTACTCACAATTTACGCCGTTAAACAGCTTAACAGATTTGATTATAGTTGTAATGTCAGTTCCGGATTCAATAGCCTTAATTACAGCATGATTTTGTATCTATATGAGTTAATTTTTTAGACACAGAAATTAACAACTATAGGTCACCGTACAGCCTTCGACAATGAGCAATGCCCATCCCGAATGTCTCAATAAAAATAGGTCATGGACTTTCCGTTTTGAATTTTACTTGGAGTTCAGTATTTTATGTAGACGAAACTCGCGTCTTCCCCGAGGGCGTCACCTGCCCAGTAGTCAGTACTTCTGTGTTGATATGAATTATCATTGATATGGTCATAATCAGTGATAAATATGAATAAACTGTTCACAAAACTTTGAATTTTTGAAATACTGAGGCTTTTCTCCCTCAGGAATAGATTACTTTTAATAGCTGTATTTGGTAAAACGTTTATGAATTTTTGGTCTTCAATTCTCTTCAACTGCGTATTTTATTTCGCTTTTTTAACTTTTTTTTATTCAAGCTTCACTTATGATTCTTTTGTAGACGAAACGCGCGTCCGGTGCAAGTACTATTTTTCAACCCTTGTATCTATGATGAGTTTATTTACCATAGCTGTATTTGGCAAAATCTATTGGATTGTTGGTACTCGTTGCTCTTCAACTTCGTATTTTATTTGTCTTTTTTTAAAACTTTTTTTTATTCGAGCGTCACAGACGCGCGTCTGGCACAAATACAACATTTCTATCCTGGTATCTATGATGAGTTAATTTACAACCACTTGATAGCACTGCTGGTTGAGTTTTTCTTGACCGAGTGTATCACAAGCACAGTAGTCAGTATTTCTGTGCTGACATTAAATATCATTGATATGTTCATAATTATAAATGAACTGCTTACAAAACTTTGAAATTTTCAAATACTAAGGTTTTACTACCTCATGAATAGATTAACTTAGCTGTATATGGAAAAACTTTAAGGACTTTTTGGTCTTCAATTCTCTTCAACTTCGCATTTATTTAGCCTTTTTAACTTTTTTTTATTCGAACGTCACTGATCAGTCCTTTGTAGACGAAATGCGCGTTTGGCGCAAGTACTATTTTCAATTCTGGTATCTATGATTATTGTACTTACCTTAGCTGTATTTGGCAAAACTTTAGGAATATTTGGTCCTCGTTCATCTTCAACTTCGTATTTTATTTGGCCTCTGTAACATTTTTACCCGGTTGTCACTGATGAGTCTCTTGTAGACGAAGCGCGCGTCTGGCGCAAATGCAATATTTCAATCCTGGTATCTAATATTAGTTTATTCACGTATGTATTAGCTGTATTTGGCAAAACTTTAAGGAATTGTTGATCCTTGTTGCTCTTAAACTTTTGACTTTTTACTGACGAAACGCGCGTCTGGTGTTAATACAAAATTTCTATCCTGGTATCTATGATGAGCTATTACTGGGTCGATGGCCCTGCTGGGGAGTTTTTCATCCCCGATGGTATTACCAGCCCAGTAGGAAGCATTTCTGTGTTGACATGAGATACCATTGATATTGTCATATTTATAAATTAACTGTTTAAAAAACTTTGATTTATTTAAGTATTGAGGATTTTTTACCTCAGGAATCGATTACCTCAGCTGTATTTGGCAAAACATTAAGCAATTTTTAGTCCTCAATGCTCTTTAACTTCGTACTTTATTTTATCCTTTTTTTTTTCTTTTTTTTTTTTGGATACGAGCGTCACTGATGAGTCTTTTGTAAACGATACCGCCGTCTGGCGCATATACAAAATGTCTACCCTGGTATCTATGATGAGTATATCTGAATTGGTGACTGTAATTAATAAAGCTGTACCAGATATCTAAATCATGATATGCAGGTAAACACGTTTTTATCTTCATTTTTCAGGAGAGCTTATATGTCTAACATGCATACTAGCACACATACATGACAATAGGTCATTCATTATCGGAGAACTAATCTTAGGTGAAAAACGTTGTCTTTAATGGTGAAATTTAAGGGAATAGTATGCTTCTTTTGAAAAGAATTTGCTATAAGTCTACTATCCCTGACAGTAAATTGTACTTAAAAATCAACCGGTCTATGAAGCGTAATTAATACCAGACTGGCCACACTTCAGTGGTAGACTGTAAATGCATCCTTATCCCAATTATTACTCTTGAATTTTGATAAAATAAATCTGATGTCAGTGCATGCAAAACAGTGGATCATAATGTGGTTGTGAAAATAGGGAGGATTGAACATTAATATAGCCAATACTGCAATTAACATTATTATTCAAAGTATTTTAAATGATTCTGAAAAACTAAGCTACAATTTACCTCAATAGAATGAATTTTGATGCACATTCATCTAGCTTCATTCCTCCATTTTTCAATCAGACTTGATGTAAGTCTTACTATTTTAACGACTTTTGTCAGCTATTGGTCCCTAATGATCCCACTCTAGTTTTTTGCTAAACTGAAGGTTAAGAGTGGTTGCTTTTATCTTGCTTACCCGGTGTGGCCTTAAAAAGTGGTCCTTGTGAATTTAGTAGTATTATATTGTACTCAGCTTAGCTTTTGTCTCCTTTTATAGTGATGTCTGAAGATAAAATTTCTCAGCATAAATTCTGCCATTTTTTTTAAGACATTACGAACAAGAATACATGAGTTGTGGTGCTATGCATTCTTCCACTCCAAATTCAAAGTATAAGCAAACATAAAGTTGATGTCCAGCAGATCCAAAAAGTCCTCACACTTTACAAACCATAACAGCCAGGCTGCAGATCAAACATGAAGTTTTCTGTTCATTGGTTCTAGAGAGGAGTGTTGCGAAAATGTGTGTTGGACAACCAGACACATAAGGTGATTACAATATAGCAGGGGTATAATAAAATTAGATATGCTGTATATTAGCAAGAACAAAGGAAAAATCACTGAAAGGCAAATAAAAGGTAACACAAGGGCTTAAAAGATAGCAAAAAAAAGTCTATACAACAGGTGAAGCTTTTTTATAAGTTATCCGAGTCATGGCAAGTAAATGGTGTAGAAGTACAGATTCCTATTTTTCAGGAGAAAATTGACCCAGCATGATTTTTTTATTTTTTTTACCAAATTTTAACATACTACTCATAGATACATGTATACATGTCAGAAATTATAACTTCAAACAAAGGACCTTTTTTTAGGATATTTTATTTAATATTTAGTATGTAACAAGTACAATAGTCACAATAATAGCATTAGCACATGTACTACAACTACATGTACAGTGTAACAAGGTTTTTATAAAACACTTCAAACAATGACTAACAAGCATAAGTATTATGGAAGACTTTGCAGAAAGATCACAGCCTATTCCTCCAGTATTATATGTAGGACTAATAACAGTCATTGACTATTACTGACATTGTGAACGACATCACAGTTCTATGGATCTCAAGTGTTTCACATTTATATATAGAGTAAAAGTTTTCATGGAATTATTTACATATATAAGCTATTAAAACAATAGCTTATATTTTCAGGATATTGTTGTGTTTATAAACTTCATTCTTTCTGAAAAAAAAATCAACATTGTTGTAAAAGAGCCAAAATTTTAGTCAAATTATACATTCTGAAATAAAGTTTTAAAATGAATTCAGTTTTTTTACTAACCAAAATATTTTCGAGACTGTGAGGCACTAAAATCTGGTAACAAATCATGCAAAACAATTCATTCCATATGTAATTTAGAAATAAGCATGTTAAAGACCGTACCTTGACCTATAATGATTTGCTTTTATAAATCGTGACTTGGATGGAGATTTGTCTCATTGGCACTCATACCCCATCTTCCAATATCTAAGTTAGTTTATTGTTATTTTTATTTGATTTTTCTTTATTGATCTTGTTTTCAAAAACAAAAGTAGGAAAATTCCACAGAATTCTTTTTAAATAAATATAAAAATCATTTCCAAATGATTACTGTAACAAAATTGAACTTAAATCATTTTGCATGTAACAATAACAAATAAAACCTTCCTATCAAACACAAAAACATACTTTCATTACATGAAACATAACAACAGAATATGTTACAATATGAGTGTGAAAAACAATTTATACCAAAAACATCTAATATCATTTACATTTTTCATTTTATGATCGATGCTTTCTATCTATGTGCGATGATAATAATGTGTTTAAGATGCTATTCAGGTCGTGGTAGTACTGTGTTCATACATGTGAATATATGTCTAAGTATTTGAACACAATTTCTTGACATAATAACTACAACCAAAACTTTTAATATCTTGAGAAATTGTTATATAACTTGTTCAAGATAATTGTATTGGTTGCAATTTGTTCTTGAAATTTAGATATTAAGAAATAATCAAAATAAGCTATTAAAATGAGGTAGATAAGATGTCATTTTTTTAATATCTTTATCTATTAATATAAAAAATCCTATTTTTAAGAGATAAATGATCTGGAGATGAATATCAAGTTAACACAGAAGAATAAATGCTAAAATGTGGAACAAATTCTAAGGATTTTTTGTATCATATAAATCAATGTATAATGCCCATTAACTTATTTGTGAATGTTTCTGACATCAATATGCAAGACATGTTCATGAACTATTGTAGTTCAAGAGCCTTTTAACATGATTAAAGCAGAAAAAAACTTTATAAGAGCGAAAGTTTGATGATAAAAATAGGAAGCCTCCCTGTTATTGATAGTTAGTGTAAAAGTAAATCAAGGAAACACATTTTGTCAATGTATATAATTAAGATAAATGTGCAATTTCAAAAACTTCCAACAATAATCTCATTCATTCTATTAGATCATTGACAGCAATGTTACTCTGCCTGCATAGAACTTGCATACCGATTCTCTGGGCAACACCCATCTTAAAAAAAGTTATGATTTTACAATTCAGTTTCTCTCATGTATAATGCATTTTCTTAAATTAGAGAAATATATGATACATTAAAAAAATAAATCTTTAAATACATTGTTCTGGTTGTGCATTGAATAAAAGTACACTGAATAATATAACACACCAGTAGTTATAATTATGTTTTCCTGATCAACATCACATTTCTAAATGAAAATGAGTTTATATGGTATTAAAGATCATTATAGATAACTATGTAAACTCAAAAGCAAATTACCAACAAATATACATGATTATATTGGTATCCACACCATGTTAAAAAGAATTAGGTTATAAGATTGTCTAACATTGATTAGTAATAGGCTCCTTGGATATATAAACTTCAGACCAAAGTCAGAAAAATGTTGTCCTTTCATTTTTTTAGCAATAACATGGTCAATTATGATAAGGACTTTTTATTTAAAATACTTTTGTTTCAGATGTAAACCTAAAAATATCATATATGGATAAAAAATAATGACCCCAAATTATATTGATTTTGTATAAAGGAGTATAAAAGACACAAGAAGATATACATGAAAATATATATGGCACTTTTGTTATAATGATTATGCAAAAAGCTTAACACAGTGTTTTTACCAAAATCCAATACACAGTTGAATTACCAATCTCAGACTAAATTACATGATTTTCACAGCCAAGCTTTAAAAAATGAGCTTAGATCAGCAACAAATTTGAATATAAAACAAATGTGACTTAGAATTATAAATACTTCAAAATGCTGACAAATCACAGGTTATTTTTTTTTATATATGTACTTCAATACAAAAAATAACATATATCATGATTATAATGCATAAAACATATAGCCTATTTGGTGAATAGCTGTTTTGACTAGCAAAACAAGGATAACACTTTGATATTTGGATATTTTATGGCAGGTTGCAGTTGAGCACCAAAATTTTCTCAGTCCACTTTGGCCAACACAAATGCTGTTCTACAAGGAATGTAAACCTACAAATAAAAATATTCCATTGATTAAGATAATGATGTATACAAATCAGAGTAAGACATTATGAAGACTTTGTGAAACTGGAAAACTAACAAGTCATCAGGGAACAACCAAAACAACACATGTACATTTAATAGAAGGTTATAAACATTAAAATAGTGTGGGTTTTTTTTATAAGCACAGCTAAACAGGTGTTTAAACAAATAAAAGTTTATAAAATATTTGGCACAGAAAAAGTAGCCCCTCATAAACCTTGGCCAACCAAGTCTTTCAGGTGGAAGATAGGGGCATTTTTTTTGGCTAATTATAAACTATTAGGAATATAAACAAAGAATAGAAATCTTACCATAGGTATGAAACTTGATTTTATAAAATCATTTTGGCAAATCTTATCACCCTATATTAAATATCTTTTCAAACCATTTGTGTGGGTATCTCACCAGCCCACTTCTGTGTTGACATGAATATCAATTATGTGGTCATTTTTATAAATTTCCTGTTTACAAAACAAGCTTGGATCCTCAATGCTCTTCAACTTTGTATTTGTTTGGCTTTATAACTATTTTGATATGAGCGTCACTGATGAGTCTTATGTAGACGAAATGCGTGTCTGGCGTACTAAATTATAATCCTGGTACCCTTGATAACTTTTTATGCCTCATTCAATTACCATAAAAGTGACAATTTAATTTTCGGTATCAATTTTTACTGTTTTCACAACATTATACATTTGGACATCTTCAAAGGTTTCCTTATTTCATGTTTTTACGATTAACCCCTATAAAAGGAAAAGAGTGAGGTGACCTATAGCTGTTTATATCTGTGTCATTTGGTCTTTTGTGAAGAGTTGTTTCTTTGGCAATCATACCACATCTTCTTTTCTTTTTTTTTTACATAAATAAAAGTAAATTTTACAAAATGAATGATAATACTCTACCATTAAGCTACATCTCCTATTGTCCCAGGGATCATTAGCTGTAAAGAAATCTGTATCATGATTCAATCTTTTGTGTCCACCAAACTCTTCAGCATCAGAATCTAGTACTAATTTATATCTTATCATTGTTAAAGAAACAAACAGAATTCACATTTATTATTTTGAAAACTGACAAAGTTAATGTTCAATTTTTATTTTATTGAAGATTTCACTGTTGAAAGTTACTGTACCACAATTTCAAGGAAGACATTTTTTGTAAAAATATCAGTATTTGTAACAAATCTGAGCAAATTATTGTACTTTTTTTTATTTTTGTCATAGAATAAATATTCATTCCTTAATATATTTAAATCATTTTATCCATATTAGCATTCTTCAACATTCTTCATTTGAAAAAGTGTTATGTTCCTTGCCAAAGAAATGACTGTACCAATTTAACTGCAGGAGATCTTGATTTTGACAACAATTGTCTTCTTAGTGACCCTCAAGGCCTAAATATTTGAAAACCAAAAACTTATTACAAATGTTGAAGATTTGATTGATCTAGAAAAGGGACTAAAATTACAGCCAAACCATACAAGGAATCTGGAGATGCATTCTATATATGATTCAAAATGATTTTTGAAAATATAATAGCAAGATTTCTATAAAATGAAATCCATGTAAAAGAGGAACGAAAGATACCAGAGGGAGAGTCAAACTCATATATCGAAAATAAACTGACAATGTCATGTTTGTGCCTGGTCCACTGTGATATTGCAATACAATGTCTAATAAGACATATGTAATATTATATTTTATTTCAAAGTTTTCACTGTATTAAAGGATACTTTCCAGGAATGTTGACTCCTATTTTATAATCTGTATAACTGTTATTTGGATGGAAGTTAAATACAAACACTAATTTGTCAGCTCTTTCAAATACCACAAGTTTATCACCCTGATGTTTTCTGCTAATATAATTCTAAAAAGAAAAATAAGACAAGTACAACATCAGGTATGTTTAACAAACAATGGTAATATATTCATCTTTTAAATATAAGTTGTTTTGCTCTGACTTAGCATGACTTGTGATTTAAAAGAAAAACAAGAATGTGTCCTTTTTTGGCCCTTATTCCTCAACTGTTAGTCCCATAACCCCTAAAATGAATCCCAACCTTCTACTTGCGGTTTTAAACATTGTGGTACAATTTCACAGCAATTGAAATACTTATAGAGTGGGGTGCTCATTTTCGCCACATCTTTCCATGTTTTCTACAGTTTATGTTCAGGTCTAAATGTTTTTGAAGTATACTGATATTTCTATATGAAGATAACTTCTAATGCAAAATATACTTAAGCTTGAAAACCGGTTTGTTTAAGAAAATCATCTGAAAAGTTAGATTAAAGGGTGTTTGAAATTTCCGGATGTTTTGTCAATGGGGGACACATATTCGTCGTTTTTACACATCTATTTAAAACCAAATAACCGCAGCTTTTAACAATTTTTATCAAATCAATTGCATTATAGATGAATAGCAGACATTTCAAAGGTATAAAGAATTCAAAATTAGGGCATTCAGTCAAATATTTACTTAGAAATACTTCTTTGAAATCGTGTTTTTTATTCAGGAAATTTTCCGAAAATTGTTGTCCGTTTTTCGGTCATTTTCGGTACAGTGATATTGTTGTCTTTTTTCAAAACTACCTCTACCGTTTTTTATTGGGAAAAATGCATATTTTTTATTGAAATTGGGAAATATTATTCTAAACACATCTCCGATTTTTTGCTGACCTTTGCTATCTTTTTTGCACTGTTTTTTTTCATGTATATTTTGGTTGTCAGACATTTTCAACCCGGAAGGTACTTTTCGGAGAGGGAAAGAAACAGAAGCAATGATGGTACTTAATGCATTGAAAACCACATGTGTTACAAACACCATGATGATTCTGATCAGAAAACCGGATCTCAAAAGTGCTTTATAATATCAAAATAATAACATGAATACGATATTTACAAACATTACTACCAATGCCATCACTGTTTGGGGAAAATGTAGACCTTTTTGGGAGGAATTTTAAGCCATTTTTTTTAGTAATTGGGAATTTTCTCTAGGGGAAAAAGCCGAATTTCGGCTGTTATTTGAGGCAAACAATATCACTGCGGTAGGAGCCGCAATTTTGTCTCAGTTTAAAAAAATATTATATTTGTTATAAAAATATAATTTACGGGTACATTTCTTCCATTTCAGCCATCCTTTGAAGTTTTTACACCTCAAAATCCTTAAACGGCAAATTGTGTCCCCGGCGAAAATGAGCACCCCACTCTACACAAGTTATTATCCTGAAACTAGAAAAATGCTGTTTTGGGCCCCTAATTCCTAAACAGTTGGGACATTCATCCCCAAAATTAATCCCAACCTTCCTTTTGTAGTATTGAACCTTCTAAAATAATTTCATTAAGATCTATTCACTTACACAAAAGTTATTGTCTGGAAACATTGTGTTTTCAGACGACGCAGACGACAACATCATACCATTATACGATCCCAAATTTATTTTTTTTTAATCTATTCAGCTTTCTTCTTTCAATATTAGTATCATAAAAACATTTAAATAAAAAACAATAATAGACACAACACAGTGAGAAATATATGTATTATATTAAATATAGATTGTTACCTGGCCATGACTCAGGAAATTATATTTTTTCTCTAGGTGCATCATTGCTTTGTCAAATTGATTCAAGTATTTATATTTCAAGTTTGGATCGTTTGCTAAATGATATTGACGTCTGCAATAATGGTAACTCTCATTATTTCCTATCCTAGGAAAATCCAACCATTCTGGATGTCCAAATTCATTTCCTATAAAATAAACATTTATAACGGTAAAATAAGTTTTCTCTAAAGTATAAATTCAATAGTGTTGTGTGTGTGTGTGAATTTCTCAAAAAAAAAAACATTTGGCTATTTGAATTAGCATTCCTACAAACAATCAATTAAATTTTGAAAAATAGGAGAACTAGGGGACATGATAGAATATTTTTTACTGTTGCAGCATGTCACATATGAAGCGTTGTAAAGCCTTTTCTCATAAAGTGAGGAACTACCACAACATAGCTCACAGAATTTAACATCACTATTTATATGGACAGAATTTTTAAATTATAATTAAAAGGTTAATTTTGAAATTTTTCATGATTATGAGAGAAATTGGTGGTATTCTATGTACAATACATTATTTATTTGATGTATATATAATTATCAGCTTAAAAAATATTTTGTCAGAATATTTTAAAGTAAACAATTCTTACCCATGAACGTTAAATATCCCTCTCCACCTAAACCCATTGTAATTAGACGTATCATTTTATGTAGCGCTAATCCTCTGTCTATCACCAGATTAGGGGGAGATAACACTGACATAGATGTGTACATTTCTTTGTCCATTAACCAGAATGCCAAGCTTTTGTCACCAACCAAGGCTTGATCGTGGCTCTCAGCATAAGCAATGCACTTCTCACTATACCGTCTATTAATCAACGTATGAACCAGTTTTTCTAGATCCCAGTCATCATCACTAAACTCTTTTAAATACTGAAAAATATAAAAAGTAGAATTTAAGTACCAAAAGTATGTTTGTTCAATATCATTCTATAGCTGTATTTTTTTTCTTTCTCAATTCTATTCTACAACAACTTAGGGCTGTTCCATTAAAACATGCATGGTACCCACAGACGATAACCATATATAGAGGCAAATAAAAATTTCACTTACATTTCCCCTATGCAAAAACAAAAGATGATGGTCACCCATAGTTTAGATTTGGAAGTGCCTTTCCTAGGTCCAATGTGTTGGGTTTTTTTATTATGGAACAGCCCTTACTACTTTTAAAATAACTTAAAGTTTGCTTCTTAAATAAAATTATCCTTAATCCTTGCTCTACTCAAATGGACAAGGACTAATCCACTAAAAAAAGGATCTTCCAATAAAGCAATGCAACAATATCATGTAAACTACCTCAGAAATTCAAACTTAGATCAAACACAAACCTTTATCCACATATCAGGAATAGCCATGGCTAATCTATAGTCGAATCCTCCTCCTCCCTCTTCAACAGGTCTACATAAGGCTGGCATACCAGAAACTTCCTATAAAGTAAAATATATTTCAAATATATTTTAGAAGTTGTGTTATGTAGACAATGTAACATTTACTCAAATTCCCATTATAAAAGATTTCTTTTGTATTTATCGAATTTATTTTATATAAATATAATAACTTTAGTTATTCATATTAATCAAAACATATTGACATTTAAAAAGACAAACAATAATATATAACCTTAATAAAATATAAATGTTATGGTCATTTCCACTCACTTCTAAAAATAAACTGAATGAAGAATGAAAGACTTTGTTGTGTAATCACTTTAAGTATGAATGCGTGAATAAGATATCATTTTATGCTAAAAGCATGGAAATAATATAAACAAGAATGTGTCTATAGTTCACAGATGCCCCACTCGCACTATCATCTTCTTTGTTCAGTGGACAGTGAAATTGGGGTCAAAATTATAACTTGGTAAATAACAAAGATCATATCATGGGAAATATGTGTACTAATTTTAAAGTTGATTGGACTTCATCTTCATCAAAAACTACAATGACCAAAATCTTTAGCCTAAATTGGGATCAGCGGAAGAATAGATGAACGGACACACAGACTAATAAACATAATGCCTCTCTACTATCATAGTTTGAGTATAAAAATGTAAATCAACCCTGTTCTGTTTTTCTTGCAAACAGCATGGAAATTCATAAATCACTCCAGCAAGAGAACAGAATTAAGAATGGAAACTAAGTTAGTGTCAAAGAGACAACAACTAAAGAAGACTTTGATGTTTAGGTTAGGATTATATTTAGCCAAATTTTAAGGCTTAATAATTTGAACAGTTGATGTGGAGTATACAGCATTGAGGTAGGATGCCAACAACACAAAAGCCAAAGACCCATTTCAAATCATAATAAAAAATAGTGGAGATGTCTCATTTGTTCATATTTTTTTTTCATTCCTTTTTTTTTTTACATCAATAAGTTTGTTAGTTTACTCGTTTGATTGTTTTCATTTGTCATTTCAGGGCTTTCTATAGCTGATTATTCAGTATGGGCTTTGCTCATTGTTGAAGGCCGTACAATGACCTAAAGTTGTTAATTTCTGTGTTGTTTGGTCTCTTGTGGAGAGTTGTCTCATTGGTAATCTTCTTTTTTATATATACATACCTCTGCTACCGTTATCATATTTGGGTACAGCTGATGTAACATATAGTTTGACACCATTAGGTAGACCAGTGAATCTGTGTCTGTGTTCAAGCCAAAGTATTCATTGTAGTCGCCACTGAACCCATGACCTGAAAAAAAGGATCAGACTAAGAGACTCTATCCCTGTGGTAAATAAAAGAAATACAAAAATTCACCTTTGAATCATATATAAAGAACACTTCAAACTTATCAACTGAACATGTAGTCTAAAATTATATATATAGAATTTCCTTAAATCCTTAAATACATGATTATTACAAAAAAAAAAAAGGAAATGCAATATGATTGCCAATGAGATAGCTATCCACCAATCTTCAATTGAAGGGGATGTAGTTATTAAAATAGAGGAAATGATACAGCCTTCAACAATGAGAAAAACCTATACTGTATAGTCAGCTTATGTTCATTCTAAGTGATATAATTTCTGACTGTCTTATTTGCATATTCTATTTTACTTCCTATAAATGTAGAAATGTTCGACATTGCATAATTGTGTTATATAAGATCACATGATCTTAAATATATCATGTGATAGATTTACAACTTACCCATGCCATGAGTATGATACAACATAGATGTCACCCCATCAAATCTAAATCCATCAAACTGGTATTCTTCAACCCACCATCGCAAGTTGGACAAAAGAAAGCGTAAAACTTCATGTCTAAAAAAATACAAAAATTACAATTTCAGCAATTTTTTAGTGAAACAATCAATATGCATATATCTTAAAGAGCAAACTGACAAAATGTGGAAACATGAATAATAATGAATAAACTGAATGCACAATTAAAAAAAACATAATTAAATAGGGATAAAAAATCACAACTGATATAAAAGGACTATATAAGGTTTAACCTCTGTTTTCAAGTATAAATTCCAATACTTACTCAGTATAATTGAAAAGACGTGAATCCCATAAATCGTGTGTGCCTCGTCCACCATCATGGAAGAAGCAGGTTTGGGTTCCGTCAAACTCGTTCAATCCATCTACAACATTCTTTGAGGCATGACTGTGTACAACATCTAATAATACTACAATACCTAGGGAGTGGGCTGTATCTATTAATTCTTTTAATTCTTCTGGCGTTCCATATCGACTAAAATAAAATAAAAATATTAAATAATTTTCAAACATACTGTATGTTTAACAAGAGCATGTACAACAAGAATGTGTCCATAGTACACATATTCCCAATTCACACTATCATATGTTCAGTGGACCATGAAATTGGGGGTCAAAACTCTAATTTGGCATTAAAATTAGAAAGATCATATCATAGGGAACATGTGTACCAAGTTTCAAATTGATTGGACTTCAACTTTATTAAAAACTACATTGACCAAATACTTAAACCTGAAGCAGGACAGACGGACAGACAAAAGGACGCACAGAACAAAAAACATCATGCCCATAAATGGAGCATTAAAAGTGGTTATGAAACAATAAACAAGAATGTGCCAATGGGATACATGTGCCCCAATTTGTAAATATATGATCATGACAAATTCAGCATTTTTTCCATAAATAAAGGCACATAACTCAAGAACAGTGAAAGTGACACCACCATAATTTACACTTGATCTGTGATTGGTGGTAATAAGCATTATAAGCATTGTGTATAAATTTCATATCATTTGATAGAGATAAGATAAGGTTTGGAAACGGCAAATTCAGCCATTTATCCATTTGAAAGGGACATAACTCAAGAATGAAATAAGAAATTGATCTGTGTTTGTTGGTAATAAGCATTGTGTATAAATTTCATACGATTTAGTTGAGGCAAAATAAAGTTGGATAACGGAAACCAAAATAAATTAGGATGTATTGACAGACAAGAGTAAAACATAATGCTCCTGTTGTCTAGAAGCTGTAACTTTCACTTCATTCAGTGAAAATGACTTAAGACAGAAACTATCTAGTACTTTTAAAGGTTTAATAGAAAAATGAGGTTATAAATTATTATTTCAACTAATAATACAGAATTTGGTCCCTCCGCACAAAAATCTATACCCAAATATCAACTTAAGTCTGCGTCATGTAAACATAATTACCTAGAGGCAGCAAAAAAGCTTGTGACTTGGTAACCAAAACTAGCATAATATGCATGTTCCATAATGGCCATTAACTGTATTGAATTATAACCTGAAATGAAAATAGAAAAATCCTTAATATTAACATTGTTATTCATTTTTATTCAATGTGTCATTTGAGATCATATCTTTATCTTTTTCTTAAATTGCTGTCTCTTGCAAACATAACCTTAAATAATTTTATTATTGCAAATTCAGAACTTTTGTGCGCAATCATTATTGCTATTGTTGATGATGAGCAAAGGACAAAATGTGAGTTTAATTATTATGATTTCTGAAAGTGATGCATATCATTAGTGCAATCAATATTCATAATCATTATAATATGCAAGTTTTATTTTTGCAACACCTATCCCATCCAATTTTGAAAAAAATAACATCACAAAAATTCTGACTTATGCCTCGTTCACACGGACATTTAATTCGAATTGAATGCGAATCGAAGGCAAATCGAATTCGCAAATCGTGTTCACACACTCTTCTTTTTTTAATTCGAATTGATACGAATTGGCTAGTTCGAATTATCAAATTCGCATTAGAAATACGCTTTTGTGAATACAAAGTAAAAGTTAACGTTGTTTGGACAGTAAAGCGAATTTGACGCGCATTGTAATTCGAATTAGAATTGACGTTAGGACGTATAACGTTTCGAATGCGAATTAAATTTATTCGAATTAGTTAATGCGAATCGAATTCGAATTACGTGTGAACTCAGCATTATTTTCATTTCAATGCTCAACAGCTTTTACAGCAGAGATCATCAACTAATACAACAGGCATAGTCAGAGAAATAAAATTTAAACACCATTGACAACATGCAAAAAAATAGTTTACTCACAATGGTGATAGGAATAATAATTCAAATTCTAATGTTCTGCAGGGCAAATGAATCAATATAGAATTTTCATGCTTTTGGCTGCCAACGTTTCATGTGAAGACTGATTATAATAACTGATTGCAGGCAAAGTAAATTCATTACCTAAATCATGTATTCGAGGTAGAAGATCCCTTGTAAATTCTTTATAGCTATTAACTTTTCCTTCGTGTGAACTTATCCCAACATGAGATTCATAGATACGTAATGAGGCTGGTTTATCTGGTCGTCTGTGTTTAAACTGATATAGCTACAAAATATATTTTAAAATGTTGCTGCAATCTGGCGAAGAATGATTTATATTAGTAATACCATCTGAATGAAACTGTTATTTTGTAAGCTTTTCTGTTCAATGTTAGAAAATATTCCTGGCTGAAAAAAAACACTCATAATGGAAGAGCATAGAATTTGTGAATCATCTAAACTATTAAACTACTTATTTTTTTTAAAATTATAATCAACTTTTATATTACTCTACAGTGACATTAATCATGAGTTCTGAAACACTATTCAACTACATTGTGATTTTCTGTTTTTGATGTAATTTTTCTATTACCATGTAATTTTCTATTTGAATGTTATTTTTCTATTACAATGTAATTTTCTATTAAATGTTATTTTTTATGTAATTTTTCTGTTACAATGTGATTTCTGTAATGTAATTTTTCTATTAAAATGTGATTTTCTGTTATGTAATTTTTCTATTACAATGTGATTTTCTGTTAAGTTTTTTTTTCTATTACAATGTGATTACCTATTGAATGTAAGAATAAACAGACCATCTTGGTTAAGTTACCCACAGCAGTTTAAACACAGTGCTATTGTAATGTAAATTTTGTATTACAATTTGTCTTTCTGATACAATGGGATTTTTCTGTTCAATATTTATACAATCTCATGAACACCAGTTTTTTATATTTAATTGTTTATATTTCAGAGCTGTACATGTGAAATGCATTCTCCTGTCATTAGTTATAAATTCTTTACTGTCAGGGTTTAAGCTAGGATTTTGAGGGCTTTAGTCACTTTTGCGCACTATTAAAATCAACCTTATTTTGTGTAAAAGCAATGGACCAATGATGTATATTACTAGCTTCATCTTTTGACTTAGTCAGATTTTAAGGGATTGAGGCACCAGCATTATTGGCAGTTATTGTATGATTTGACTGTATTGGCCATTATTATGAAAGATTCTGACATGGAATCCAGAAATTTAGTTCACAATTTCTCTTCAGTTTGTTCCAGGGGTCATTCCTGATCAACAAAAGTTGGATTCTATTTTTTTTAAACAAGGAATCACAGCAGAAATTAATTTGCAATGATTATTTCACTGCATAATCATTATCCTTATAAAACGTCTAAGTCGATATTTGGAAATCATTTCTATCAAGTTGGAAATGTATAAAATCCTTTTTGGAACGATTATAATGACTGAAAGGAGGTTGTAAACAAATCAACAATAGATCACGTTTACTACTTTCGGTTTTAAAATGAAACGAAAACGGGAAGTGACACGTGGATAATAAATTCAAAAACGAGTCCGGATTCATCAGGAAATTATCATTTTTCGATTCAAATTCCTTTAGTAAGAGATATATATTCGTCTCTCTCGTTTAATTGATTCTAAATGATTTCGTATTTTATGTTTTTAATGTCTATAAATAGTCAAAGGAATACTTTCACGCATGCGTAGAACACAATACAGGAAGCACCTGTTTAACATTTCTCGTGAACTTTTTGAATAAACACATTAAAGTTCTTTATTTTAAATGGAAATTGTCGAAAGTTTTTGATGAAAATTTAAATAAAATATGACGAAAATGCCTTCGAATGACGAATCTATGACAAACTAACTTCAGATTGTGATTGTTTGGGAAATATTGAAATTCAAATGCAAACTGTCCGGGTTGTTACATTTTTGATTAAATGACGAAATTATTCTCCTGGTTGTTGAAATGTCGACTGACTGATTTTCCTGGGGAAATAATTATGATGGTCATTCAATTAGAGGTTAATTAATAAATTACTGATAAGTGACCCATCTAATGGCGATAAGCGGATTAGTTGTAATCACAACTTGTAACACCTGTTGAAAATGTTAATTACCTGGAGGTCATAAACTTGTCAAAAACATGAAGACAGGTAGATTTATAGTTTTTATTGCGAAATTTTTTTTACACTTTCAAAATTAAAGTGACGAAATTGATTTGAAATACTTTCGTCAATGAGAAAACCCTTTCGTAAAATACGAAAGTGACGAGCGCTAGCAAAATCACTGTTTACTGACCTGCTCCTTTGGAGGATCCCAGTTAATTTGTTCAAAAATAGGCACATCTTTTGGTCTCTTTACTACTTTTGACCATGGACATATTCTGTCTACTAATTCACCTGATTTGGTTTTTACAACTAACTGAAAATGTAATGAATTATAATAAATCTTAAACTCTCCAAAAGTCCAGTTTGATTTGTGTGTGTGTGTGTGTTTATTGTTTTGCTTTATTTTTGCAGTGCTGACAGACTTAACTATTCAACACCATGGTTTATCACTGATGCACTGTTAGGAACAAATCTCCTTTGAAATCAGACTTTATTAATGCATCATAAATCAAATTAAATGAGTTTACATGTACATGCACACAAACTATAGTACTGTATTATTTCAAATAGATCTAAATATAAAACAAATTCCTTAGGTCAAGCATTTCTCATTTGACTTTGACATTTTAGTGACAATTAAATTGCTGTTTTGATTGGATGTTAAAATACATTATCACTAAAGATACCTACTAAGCAACTTTTAAATAATTATTAATTAGAAATTCTGGCAAAAATTGTCACAGTTTGCATATCAATAATAAATTGAAGGGTATAAATTAGGCTACCACAACATGACATGACTGTCATTTTGATCATTTATTTTTGAAGATTAACTGTCTCTCAAATAAATGGGGAACAATTGATGCCCCTGCTTCCAATCATATAAAGTTATAAAAGAGACAAAACTGAAGAACGGTTTAAGTGACATTACTAGTACCTGAATTTGTACTTAAAGTGGCATAAGGCACTCACCAACCATGCTTGTGTATATATCTGTTTTGTGGTAATAAGTATTGTGTATAACTTTCAAAACTTTTGGTTGAGACTAACTTAAATTAGAGAACAGTAAAGAAAAATTTTGCGATTTTTCCATTGTTAAGGAGCATAACTCTAGAATGGTTGTAGAGAGGCCACCAAAATTCAAACTTGATCAGTGTTTTGTGGTAATAAGCATTTATTGTGTAAAAGTTTAATAACATTTGGTTGAGGCAACCTAAAGTTAGATAAAGGATACCAACATGGGACATATGAATGGACAAGGATAAAACTTAATGCCCCTCCGATACAGCGGGGTATAATAAATCTAAAAAACAGTTTCTTCGGCAGTCCCAATTTCCTGCATATTATTAAATGCTTTTTTTTTTCAAGTAGAGCATTCAACAATATTGATTTTGTAGTAAACGTGATCATAAAATTGATTTATAACTCTAATTATATAATTAGTCAGCATAATCCTTTGAATACAAGGTTTAACCTTGTCAAAATAATTATACACCAAATGGAGTTAAACAGACAGGATAAAGATGATTTTCTTTACTTTTCTACTACAGATAATGTGTTTCATCTTGATACAGTTTCCTAAATACTTTCTGGCAAACACTTATCCTGATCAAAATCATGATTATTCCAGTAGTAAAAACAGAAATCTACTATAGGAAAATTTACCTTTACTTTACTGTTATGAGGAATAGGACATGAACCATCTTGATTTGGAGGGATTTTTATTTCCCATTTGCCAAATTCCAGTCTTGTAAATGGATATTGTGTTTGGTTCCAGTTGTCTGAAATATAACAATATGAAACATTGACCTACAGGCAATTCAAAAATTATTGTGATATTATAAGGACAAAAATGTGAGATTATATTGTGAGAAAATCTGCATACACATATATATATCTGTATTTGCTTTCAGAATGCAAGTTTTTATTATTGTGATAATCAACCAGTCAAAGCATTTATCTTTAATAAAAATCGTTCAATAATTTCTGAATTTATAGTATTAAACAGTATAACAAAAATGTGTCCCCAGTACACAGATGCTCCACTCGCACTATCATTTTCTATGTTCAGTGGACCATGAAATTGGGGTAAAACCTCTAATTTGACATTAAAATTAGAAAGATCATATCATAGCTAGTATATATAGGGAACATGTGTACTAAGTTTCAACTTGATTAGACTTTAAATTCATCAAAAACTACCTTCACCAAAAACTTTAACCTGAAGCGGGACAGGCAGATGAACGGACGAACGCACAAACCAGAAAACATAATGACCCTCTACTATCTTAGGTAGGGCATAAAAACATTAACAGTACAACTACTGATTCATCTAAGAAATTAGCATCTTAAGCTCAACTACATTGTTTTATTTGTGAAAATATATAATTCAAAGTATTAGTAAATAGATAGAGAGTGTCTGACAGATCCTTAAAGTTCACACACTATACAACTTATCAATGTGAAGCTGCTGACCAAATGTAAAGTCATTATATTTAGTAGATCCTGATCAGAAGATGGTAACAAAAACATTTGTTTTCATTCAACACACTTAAAAGTTTAATGTATGGGAAAGCAAACTGTCTAATCACTCTCAAGCTGCTGATCAAACATGTAGTCATTCTGTTCATTAGAAAGGTGTGACAGAAATATATGTTGCCTGGACAGGGGATTGCAATATACAACATGCAGCAGGTTCTGGGAAAAATTTTGACACAATGAAGTCAATTTTGCCTCAATTTGAACATGATGAAAATTGTCTTTTTAAACTATTTTTTTTTCATGTTTTTCATTTATTTGGGGGGATTTAGAATTGATTTGTTAATGTTAGTAATTGATTTGAAATTCTGCAAATCAACAAAATTTTGTTTCCTTGAACATGTTGAAATATAATATATGACCTTACTTTTAGTAGTCGCTACTTTAAAAGATACAAGTATAAAAAAATAAACAATAAAATATTTTCATAATGAACAAAGTCCTTAAAAAAATTAGTTAAACAAAATGTCATACTGAATTCTCCCCTAAGATATAATCCTTCTGCTCCCGGTGCCCATTCCTTCATACATATCCCATTGTCTGGCGTTCTGTGTAGACCAAATGATTCATATCCTCGACTAAACTTTTCTATGCCACCTTCGGTACTATCAATATGTCTAATAACATCTTGGAAACATCCATATCTATTAAAATAATTTCATTGAAGATAAATAACAAACAACTAATCAGTGTTCTCCCCACATGCCCCAGATCGTTTTAGAGTTACTTCACAGCAGATATAGATTTTTTACAAATCTGGAAAACGGCATTGTCATATGACCATTAAGTATGTCACCCAATGCGAAAATCTTTCTTGAAATTTAATGATCATTTGTTACCATAATGAACACTGAACATGTGAATCTATTTATATGCATTATAGTCTAGTCTTTGTCTAGCTCATTTATCTGTTAAGTACACATGAAGTATCTGTTGCTTTTTTTATTGTTTTTTTATACATTTGTATCTTGGTGAAAATAAGTTAATGAATGACAGCTACATTTTACATGTGTACATGTCATTGCATGTACATTCATTTAATCTTTTGAATTAGACTTGCATATATGTTGTAAATCATTATTGCTATATTTTTATTCATGGTTAAACTATAGCTAGTTACTAATAAAGTGATGATAAAGTAAAAGAAAACAATAGCTGATTTAGTTATACATGTGTGGCAGATGTGGTTATTGCACACATTTTGATTTTTAATTTCATACATTTTGGTGCTTAATTTTACCTGTGTTCGCTAGTAATTCTTTAGATCTTTTTGATATAAAATTCCCATGCTTCTTTGTTGACATTTTCCTTTCACTTTAGCAGTTAAATATACGAAGTTTTTCATTGGTTATTTGTTAGGGGTAGATTTTCAATTATTATGAATGACACCAAGTATTACTTCCCCTTATTTTGACGGATTTACAAGGTGATGAATTATTTTGTGTGTTGTGTATAAATTTCTAAATAAAGTATGTCATTTAGTTAAATAAGTTGTTAATGTAAGAAATTTAAGTAGTATTTGTATCTTTAGAATAGAATTTGATGATATTTTGGAGACTGAAATACAGTTTTAGACCGCATATGAGAAATATTATGTTTTCCTTCTTATAGTAAATGACTGTCTCATTGGTAATTTGTCGAATACTTTACTGTATAAAGGTAAAATGACCACTTGGATTTATCAATAATCCGCCATTCGTTTATTACACTTGAATTTATCATTAATCCGACCAATAAATGAAGTCTCTACAAAAATAAGTCTCTAAAATGTAGACTTTTCACTCTTTTGAACAAGTTTCTAGCAATTTAAAGACTATAAACTTCACTTTAAAAACTTTAGGAAAAACATTTAAAAAGTAACTTAATATTTAACTTTCGCTAACTACCACAGTGTGTTCTCGCGGTTGATTATCCGTTAGGGTCGTGAGTGTTGTAGTCCTTGCCAGTACTACCTATGTTTACTACTACATTTTGAGATTACTGTTGAATATTTATTCAGATCTATTTTTATACTGTAAACTGTTACACTTGTTTTTACACTTGTTATGTTTCACATTTGTGATAATAAAGTATGTAAAACTGATTGAAATTAGAGTCTCATTGCCAGTATCATACGTCTCAGTACAACAAGGAAGAACCAGTCTGAATGCACATAACACAAAAGTACATCACTTGTCGCATCCGTCGTCAGTCTGTCAGTCTGTAGTTGTGGCAATATCAGACACTTTAGTAGTCAGCAGGGTTTGGTGACGCATAGCCGCCCGACCCTCCTGTTACATTTTTGGTGGCCAATGTGTTATCTGAGAACGTGTGTATGTTGGCATTGAGTAACTTAAACGATTTAAAAAGAAAGTCATAGGAACTAAAAATAAAAAAATAAAAAAAAAAAAAATAAAGGAATAATAAAGTAAGGGATTATGGCTGATGGTGGATATGAGAATTCGCGATCAGATGCTGATAGGCCCGATTATCAAAACAGTAGAAGGGAAAAGCGAGTAAGTTTTTACAGAGATGATTCACCACCACCGCGACCACCACAACCTCGTGTGAATCTGTATGTGGACAACTCTTTAGAACGAGAAAGCAGATCATCGTTTCCGTCAATTACTGTGCCAGATACGCCAGAATTGTACAGAGAAAGGTCAGAATATGATCTGTCTGCACATTCAAGTTATCCCTATGTTCGGCACAGTACGCCAATGTCGCAAACCGATTTGGGTCAACCGTATGATAATCGTCCAACGTACGATACTTTTCGTCCAACGTATGATATACCTCGTCCAACGTATGACATCCCTCGACCAACGTATGACATCCTTCGTCCAACGTATGATATCTCTCGTCCAACGTACGATATATCTCGTCCAACGTACGATACTTCTCGTCCACCGTATGATAATTCTCGGTCAACGTATGATATATCTCGTCCAATGTACGATATCTCTCGACAAGCATCTGATATTTCAAATAATTCAGAGAATGAACGTAGAACGCATGATCAACGGTTAAATCGTGGATATCATGAGCAATTGCTCATATCAAACGACCAAGATCAATTTAGAGATAACATTCCCAGAATTAATGATCGTGTAGCGAATGATTTTCAAGGTCTACCGCCATCGTTAAGAGCTGATCGATTTCGTATCACTACTCCCGTAGTAAGGAGGGAAAAAGAACCCGAAAAATTTGACGGTAAATCAACCGATTGGAAGGATTATATTGTTCATTTCGAACAAGCCGCAAAGTGGATTAGGTGGACGGACTTTGAAAAGGCACAACAACTGTCTATGAGCTTACGAGGTACGGCTCAAAAGTTACTCGGAGATCTTAAATATTCCGTTGTAAATGATTATGACGCATTAAAAGACATTTTAGGACAAAGATTTAATCCTCGTGAACGAGTAACGGCATATCGATGTGAATTTCGGGCTAGAAAAAGAAAGTCAGGAGAAGCTATACCAGATTTTGGTTACGCGTTGCGTCGTCTAGTGAGGTTGGCATATCCAGATGACGAATATAGCAATATTCTGGAACAACTTGTTATTAACCAATTTATATTGGGTTTAGCACATGTAGAAATGGAAAAACATGTCCAATTCGCTCATCCAACTACTCTAGAGACAGCAATAGCGCAAGCAGTCGAGTTTGAAGCATTTACAAATGCACAAGAAATGCCTCGAAAACCCAAAGCGGAAGAATTCTCATACAAAATCGCTGCCATAAATAAAGAAAATAAACAAAATAAAGAAGAAAAACTTGAAAAACAAGTAGAGGTACAAAACAATTCTGAAATTAAAGAGATAATCACTTCTTTCAATAAATGTTTTGAAAAAATATCAGAAAAATTAGATGATATTAAGAAACCCACTAGGGAAACAAATCAAAAGAGTTTTTATAGAGACAGAAGGGAACCAATTGAATGTTGGAAATGTGGAAAGAAAGGTCATATTGAAAGATACTGTTACAGTAAGACATCTGTAAATAAAAATGATGAAGTTCAAAAAGACTCCAAAGATAAGGACGAAAAAAAATAAACAGGGCTGGTTCTGTGGCCAAAGAGTCAGTCCAAAAAGTTCAGCAAACCAAAAGGCCCAATATTCAAATAAATTATATTAAACAAAATTGCCTTTTTGCCAAAACTAAAATACAGGATTGTACTTTAAATTTTTTAGTTGATACTGGAGCAGTAGCAAGTGTGATTTCAAAATTTTCATTTGATAAATTGAAACTGTCTACAGCTCTGTTAGAAGAGGTTCAAACGACCTTGACAGCTGTAGATGGTGAAGAGATCAAAGTTTATGGACAAATTAAATTAAAATTTACAATTTCAAATAAAGTTTTTGTTCATACTTTTGTGGTAGCAGAAGTTTATGAAACATCTGGAATTTTTGGCATGGATTTTTTAGAAAAATTTGATGCAATTTTATTTGTTTCAAAATCACACATGATAATTGCTGGTCATAAAATTAGACTTTATAAATTAGGGTTTACTACCTGTGCCCACATTAAATTAGCTGAAAAAGTAGTTATCCCCCCTGAGTCAGAATTAACTATAAAAGGCAATGTTTTTGGACAGAAATTAAATACACCTTCTGTTTTAGAACCCAGAAAGGATTTTTATAAAGATGGTTTATTAATGACTAGAACTTTATGTCATGAATCTGATAGGCATATTTTTGTTAATGCAATTAACTTGACAAGTCAGGCTATACATTTGCCAAAAGAAACCTTAATAGGGAAGCTAGATACTGTAGTTAGTATACAGCCTATTAAAAAGGAAAATAAAATAGAAGAAAATATAGAGCAAGTATGTTTACCAGAACATTTAAAATGTCTTATTGATAATGCTTCACCAGAGTTAACTAGTGAACAAAGACAACAGTTAGAAAAATGTATTTTTGAATATCAGGACATTTTTTCTAGTCCTGATGGTAAACTAGGTCGTACTGGCATCGTTAAACACTCTATCGACACAGGAGATGCAAAACCTGTACGCGTTCCACCTCGTAGAATTCCATTAGGTCAAAAACAAGTCATTGAAACCGAAATTAACAAAATGTTAAAGAACGATGTTATTGAGCCTAGTAATAGTGCTTGGTCAAGTCCAGTTTTACTCGTGACTAAGAAAGACAATTCTGTTCGCTTCTGTGTGGACTTTAGAGCTTTAAATTCTTTAAGTAAAAAAGATGCCTATCCATTGCCCAGAATTGACTCTTCGTTAGATGCGTTGGGAGGCAACAAATGGTTCTGTACCATCGATTTAACTTCTGGTTATTGGCAGTGCGAGATGTCCCCAGAAAGTAAAGAGAAAACAGCTTTTTCTTCTCATAAAGGGTTATACCAATTTAAAGTACTCCCTTTTGGGCTCTGTAATGCCCCAGCCACTTTTGAAAGGCTCATAGAACTTGTTTTAAAAGGATATCAGTGGGAACATTGCCTCTGTTATTTGGATGATGTTATTATTTTTGGTGATACTTTCGCAAAAACACTAGAAAATCTTAAGCTTGTTTTTCAAAGATTCAGACAGCACAATTTAAAATTAAAACCCAGTAAGTGTATCATGTTTCAAACCCAAGTTTTATTTTTGGGTCATGTTGTTTCAAGAGATGGAGTGAGTTGCGACCCTTTAAAAGTTGAAACTGTTAAAACTTGGCCAATTCCCAGAACAGTCACTGAGGTTAAAAGTTATCTTGGATTAGCTGGTTATTATAGGAAGTTTATACCAAATTTTTCACAAATTGCATCCCCATTAACAGGGTTGACCAAAAAGGCACGAAAATTTATTTGGACAGATGAATGCCAGTTAAGTTTTGAAAAACTAAAAGAATTATTAATATCAGCTCCCATTTTATCCTACCCACAACAGGAGGGTTCATACATTCTTGATACCGATGCTAGTGCAAATGGAATAGGTGCAGTTTTATCACAAATACAGGATGGTCATGAAAAAGTAATAGCTTATAGTAGTAAAACTTTGAATGAGCCACAAAGAAAATATTGTACCACATATAAAGAATTATTAGCAGTTGTCACTTTTGTTAAACAGTTTCGGCATTATTTATGGGGTCAAAATTTCAAGGTTAGGACAGACCATGCTTCCCTTATTTGGTTAAAAAATTTCAAAAATCCCGAAGGAATGGTAGCTAGATGGATAAGTGTCTTAGATACATATGACATGGTTCTCGAACATAGAAGGGGTGCCCTACACTGCAATGCAGATACTTTATCTAGACGTCCCCATAGGAAGTGTAAAAGGATTGATTGTCCAGATTGTACAAATGCAGATTTGTTGTCGGTTGAGAATACTGAAACTTGCAGTACAAAAGCAGCTTCAGAAATTCCTACTCCTATACGGGTTATTCAAACAGACCCAGGAGAGACTTCAATTGCAGTACATGACGATATAGAGGATGATTCAATTCCTAACTGGTTGTCTATGTGGTCCGAGGAACAAATTTCATGCTGGCAAAAAGCTGATCCAGACATTAAAATCATTTTTGAATTAAAGTCGCTACATTTAGCCAAACCTCCAAAGGAGTGCATTCAAGGGTGTTCATATTCTGTAAGAACTTTATGGAATCTTTGGGATCTTTTGATAGTTCAAAACAATGTTTTATATTATCTTTTTGAAACTGACACTTCAGAGGTTAAAAACTTATTGATAGCTCCATATGTGATAAGATCTAAAATATTGAATCATTTACACAATGCTCATGTGGCTGGACATTTAGGTAGGGATAAGACACTAAACTCAGTCAGACGTAGATTTTTCTGGCCTGGTATGACTTCGGATGTTAGTCAATGGTGTAAAACATGCAATCAATGTGCACAAGCAAAACCTGGTCCTGGTTTAGGTCATTATTATTTACAACAGTCAACGGTTGGTTTTCCTTTTGACAGAATTGCAATAGATATTTTAGGCCCTTGTCCAGTTACAAGAAATGCAAATGAATATTTAATTGTAATTACTGATTACTTCACAAAGTGGACTGAATCGTTTGCAGTGAGTAATCATACAGCCCTGACAGTAGCAGATAAGTTAGTCACAGAGGTGTTTTGTCGTTTTGGTGTTCCAAGTCAGTTGCATTCGGACCAAGGTCGAGAGTTTATGTCGGATTTATTCACTCAAATTTGTGTTTTATTAAATATAGATAAAACCAGAACCTGCCCCTATAGACCCCAATCAGATGGCTTAGTGGAAAGAATGAATAGGACATTAATTCAAATGTTGTCAATTTTTGTGAATGACAATAGAAATGATTGGGATGATCATCTCCCATACCTTTTGATGGCTTATAGGTCTACTATTCAAGATAGTACTGGGTTCGCCCCACATAAATTAATGTTTGGTAGGGACATGATGTGCCCTATAGACATAATCTCTGGATTTATGCCAAAAAATGAAAATATTTTATGTCCTGTCCAATATGTCGAATGGGTCAAACACACTCTCTCGTTAACCTATGAATTTGTAAACTCTAACCTCAATAGAGCTGCTTCTCGTCAGAAGAAAAATTATGATCGTGGTGCAAAACCGCGTGCTTTTGACGAGGGTAGTTTTGTTTGGCGTTGGTATCCCCCTAAGGCAGGATTAAAATTAGCCCTGGGATGGACTGGTCCTTATCATGTCGTAAAGAAGTTAAGCGATGTTTTATATAAAATTAGGTTGCTACCAGAACGACGATTTTTGGTCATACATGTAGATCATCTTAAATCTTATACGGGTTTAAATAGGCCAAACGGTTGGGAAATTGAAGAGTCGGAATTAGATAATAGTTTTGTGGAATTACCGGATGAAACCGAAAATATTGATTTTGCTGACGACTTGAATTGTTCTACGGAAATACCGAGTTTAAATACTCCCGATGCGAGGGTCAATAATGATATCCCTGTAGATGATAGACCAGTAACCCCTCCCCGCAGAACACGCTGTGGTCGTTCAGTTAAAAAACCAATAAAATATTCACCATCTTTATAGAGTTTACTGAATTAACAGAGTTCCTTTTGTAAATATGTATATATTTTGATAACAGTGTGTAGCTATTTGTACCATCCTTTTGTTAATCGATTAAACTTTACGGTGTTGAAATACAACTTCTCTACATAAGTAGGATATTTGAACTGAATAATTAAGAATAGGAATAAATTTAGTACTATTTCTTGATATACTTTAGTTTTTAAAATATCGCATTATTGCGTTAAGGCTTGGTGTTGACTTGGATATATAGATAGAATGAAAAGTAGGCAAATATCAAAATTGTAAGGAAAAGAGAGTAAATAGTCTTGTATTAAAACAATACGATGTAAATGAAATGATTCAAGTAGCTCAATTAGTTCTAAAGGTGAATATTAATGAATGTATACCGGAAATATATGCTGATGGTTATAAAGAGAGAAATTAAATATTGATCTGTTAGTAGGGATGTAATTTTAAATTTATATTTCCGAATTAGGGATCACAAAAGGAGAGAATTTATTTTTTCCAAGTAGAGATATATTTTTCTTGAACACTATTTATGTGGAGATCGAGATTAAGCTATATTGCGCAGTATAGTTTAACTTAGTGTTATGGTAGAAGTTGAATTAAAATAAGAATTGTTTTTCCGAAAGTAGTAGGGAATCATATTTTAATTTTATAAGAATTGCTAGAAATATCATTCAAGCCAAAATTTCCGAGATTAGTAGGGGTATTTGGTTTAGCAATTTAATTTTGTGTATTTAAATAGTGTGGAAGAAATATATATATATATTTATCGAAATAAATGCTTGGGAATATAAGTACCAGCTTTTGAAGATAGAAAATATGACTAAATTTTTTTTCTCTCTGTAGATTCGCTTCATTATGGCCGAAATAGATAGTATTATAATTGACGTAGACGATCATGAAATGATGAGTTTAGACAAGGATTTAAGATTACCATGGCCTAGCAATGGCATGTCATGTGACGTTAAAGATTGTTCAGACTATATATACTCCTCCTACAATAGTTACATCAAACATTGGAAGAAATATCCAGTGGCGGATCCAGAAATTTTCATAAGTGGGGGCCCACTGACTGACCTAAGAGGGGGCCTGCTCCAGTCACGCTTCAATGATTCCCTATATAAGCAACCAAATTTTTGGCCAAAAAGGGGGGGCCCGGGCCCCCTGGGCCCCCCCCCTAAATCCGCCTCTGATATCATATAACAGAAATTCAAATTTTACAATGTACTAATTGTATCAAAGAGTTCAATAATAACTGTAAACTATTGAAACACTTAAAGAAATCCCATAAATTAAATGATAAAACAGCTAAAAAGGCATTGCCTGAGGCTATTAGACAAACAAAATTAAACACAAAAAATATAAATCCTGGAAGTGTTTTACCCAGATTTAAAAATTTGTAAAATTATATGAATGTATTTTTTATTTATATTGAACATTTAATTAAAAGTAAATTTTATTTCACAGAATGTCTAAAGATATTGTTTCTTCCTTTAAAGACGACTTGAGGGATATTTGGCCGTCAGAGGGCATGTGTTGCGAGGTAGTGGGTTGCACAGGCCCTATCCTCAAAACACATGCCAAATACACTGCTCATTGGAAGCTAAAGCATGTGACGCAAATAAATATCTTCTCTTGTCCACATAGTAAATGTAAGCAGAAATATGCAGAGAAGTGGAAAATGAACAGACATCTAAAGTCAAACCATAAATATAGTTCAGAGATGGTTTCAGCCATTCAAATACCTGTTTCAAAGGAAGAAAACATGCACTATGTTTGTCCTGGAAATGTGCTCTATCGTAAAGTTTCTAAAGTAAACACAGAAGCAAGGGACGCCGCTAGGAAGGCTAGACAGGATTTTATTAGTCAATAGAGAACAAAATTTACCGGTTCGTGATCAACCGTCCGGAGATTTACAAGTGTGTAGAGGCCACTATGTGGATTTTAATAATAACTTAACAGAAGCTAAGGTTGTTAAACGTTGGTGAAATTTAGTTTGATCATTAATAAACTTTTCAGGACAGTGAAAAGGGGTGGTGCATTTATGCAAGTTTATACTATTTTGTTATATATATTTATTTTGTTTTACATACATTGCAATATTTTGATACTGTTTAATTTACATATATTACATGTTATACTTTGATACTATTTGTCTACATGCATTACTATATTTTTGACACGTGTTACTAGTGCTTTTATTTCTAAATTAATGCATTTAGAACAAATTATAATCAAAAATCTAATTTGTTCTGAGGGGGAAGGAATGTGGCAGATGTGGTTATTGCACACATTTTGATTTTTAATTTCATACATTTTGGTGCTTAATTTTACCTGTGTTCGCTAGTAATTCTTTAGATCTTTTTGATATAAAATTCCCATGCTTCTTTGTTGACATTTTCCTTTCACTTTAGCAGTTAAATATACGAAGTTTTTCATTGGTTATTTGTTAGGGGTAGATTTTCAATTATTATGAATGACACCAAGTATTACTTCCCCTTATTTTGACGGATTTACAAGGTGATGAATTATTTTGTGTGTTGTGTATAAATTTCTAAATAAAGTATGTCATTTAGTTAAATAAGTTGTTAATGTAAGAAATTTAAGTAGTATTTGTATCTTTAGAATAGAATTTGATGATATTTTGGAGACTGAAATACAGTTTTAGACCGCATATGAGAAATATTATGTTTTCCTTCTTATAGTAAATGACTGTCTCATTGGTAATTTGTCGAATACTTTACTGTATAAAGGTAATATGACCACTTGGATTTATCAATAATCCGCCATTCGTTTATTACACTTGGATTTATCATTAATCCGACCAATAAATGAAGTCTCTACAAAAATAAGTCTCTAAAATGTAGACTTTTCACTCTTTTGAACAAGTTTCTAGCAATTTAAAGACTATAAACTTCACTTTAAAAACTTTAGGAAAAACATTTAAAAAGTAACTTAATATTTAACTTTCGCTAACTACCACAGTGTGTTCTCGCGGTTGATTATCCGTTAGGGTCGTGAGTGTTGTAGTCCTTGCCAGTACTACCTATGTTTACTACTACATTTTGAGATTACTGTTGAATATTTATTCAGATCTATTTTTATACTGTAAACTGTTACACTTGTTTTTACACTTGTTATGTTTCACATTTGTGATAATAAAGTATGTAAAACTGATTGAAATTAGAGTCTCATTGCCAGTATCATACGTCTCAGTACAACAAGGAAGAACCAGTCTGAATGCACATAACACAAAAGTACATCACTTGTCGCATCCGTCGTCAGTCTGTCAGTCTGTAGTTGTGGCAATATCAGACACTTTAGTAGTCAGCAGGGTTTGGTGACGCATAGCCGCCCGACCCTCCTGTTACACATGTATGTGGTTGTACTGGGAAGTTGACAATCCTACCTATATAGATGAATCTACTCCCGTTTGCAGAAGAATATACCCACAAACTGACAAAAAAGTTGTTTATCTCATGCAAAAGTGACTAATCTATCCTAAAATCTTAGCTACATGTAAAACCATAAAAACACTAGTACCAGTGGTGAAAAAAAAATATCACATAAATCATAATTTGATAAAATTAAATTAATGCATTTCAGTTCTGGAAATCTTCAAATTCGGTAACGTAAATGAATTCAGTAACAGACTTTAACAAATTCATTAACTAAACCATTAACTAATTCAAGGTTTATTTGGTTTTGGTATTTGCTGGGAACAATTTCAGACAGAACTATAGACAAATTTCTAAATTCTGCCTGGTAAAATTAAAATCTATCTGCAGGCTGATGAAAACCGATGACAAATGTTCCAAAATCATTTTCTCATTCATTTATCAATGCAAAAATTAAACCAAATTCTGCAGTTGCAAAATTCCCTAATGGTTCATACATGTATAATGAATTCAGTAACTGTTACCGAATTCGAAGATTTCGAGAACTGATTTGCAGAACGTTGAACTGGTCACCAAGTTACAAGTGTACTTTTAGTTTTATCAGGTACATAATTTGAGGTTAAATGCCTGTAATGTTTTTTTTTTAGTATTAGAATAGAGTAAAGGGAGAATGACAACGTGGGAAACAATTAAAAATGTACGAATTAGGAAACTGGTAATCACAAGATTGCTGACATGCCAAAAAAATCTAACGCCTTCAGTATATCTGCATCATGGAATTTATAATTTTTAACGTTTTTTTTTTTTGTCTGCGTAGAAGTTGAAAACATGCATAACTTACCTTCTTCTTATTTCTCCTTCGTGCAATCTTAGATATGGATCTAAATCTAAAAGATGTTGTATTTCTGGTACATCGACTTTAGACAGAGAAACGTCCATCGTGTGTTAGTGTCCCTGAACTATTTTGACCCTCAAAGACTAGTTTACGTCTGCTGTTACCACTGCATTTTGTCAAGGTCGATCATGATGTGATCCTTGTTTATTTAGCGTTTAATGTAATCTAATTTCATTTTAAGCGTTCGTATGACTGTGATTATTCAGCAACTAATGTCTAAAACAACACAGGAAATGGATAAGAATTGGGGATAATCTCAAAACAAATAAGTAACAAGAAAAGGATGTTCTTTCAAAACAAATTTCAACACGATAAACAAATTTTCTTATAACCACATTAACAGTATTCTCAGTTCTCCCAATTGCAATATAGACACTTTATGAGTTCCAGATAGGTAGCCGGCTGCTTGCTGGTAATTTAAAAACATCAGCTAGTAAATGGACTCATTGTTACAACTTTGAACAAGTGTTATAAATATATTATAAAAGGCAACTAAATTTCCTTAGAAGATTTGGGTAAAACTGAGATTACTATAAACACATATTTTATAGCAATCTCTGGGTCAAACCTCTCCACTGAATATGTTAGGAAACTATCGATCCATCATTTGACTCCTATATTTTTTTCTTTCATTATGACTTTTTTCATTTATTATCAGCGTTGCAAAATCTCATTTCTGAATAGCAATGTATAACATATAATGTCATTTAATATATCATATCAGTAGTTTTTTTTAAATGTGTTATCATCAAGAGGTATAGTTCTTGAAAACTACACGTTGTTGACCTCGTAACAAACATCATATAGGAACAAGATTTAAGTAGGATTAAATGACAAAAAATGAGGGGGAAAAAACCAACGCAACTGATACATTTTGTTGTGATAGACAAAAAGAAAAAGTAAAAAATAACAAGTACTGGCGAATGGTTTAAGTGACATAAAGCACTCACTAACCATACGTGTATATATATATCATAATGTGTGTCAGCAAAATTTATGAAATATATTACAAGCACGGAAACCTGATACCACCACGTCAAATCCATAAGGTTATACCTGTAATTAGGGGATTCGAGGGTTCAAAACTTGATCGCAACGTCCTTTGGAAGTAATTTTTCTTGATTTTGACCGTTTGTTATTTTCGGGCGCCCCAATACTCCTTAAACCGAATCTGTGCACTATATTCACTGTATAGCTTGTGTTCCTTATTATATAAGCTTTCTTATGGTATATAGGATATACCTGCAATTAGGGGATTCGAGGGTTTAAAACTCAATCGTAACGTCCTTTGGAATTAATTTTTCTTGATTTTGGCCGTTTTTTATTTTTGGGCGCCGTAATACCCCTTAAACCGAATCCGTGCACTTTATTCACAAAATAGCTTGTGTTCCTCATGTTATAAGCTTTCTTATGGCATATAGGATATACCTGAAATTAGGGGATTCGAGGGTTCAAAACTCGATCGTAACGTCCTTTGGAAGTATTTTTTTTTATGTTTTATGATTCAAGGGTTTACGGTATTCGGTAGATCTCCTCTTTTTTAGTGCGACTATTAGATTTTTATACGAAACTTTTTTTATACGAAACTTTTGTTACCTGTATATATATATATTTATAGTTTTCCATGTTTTATGCATAAATGTGAAAAAATGAGATTAGAGTATTTATATTAAATTGGATAATGAGATTTAGAACAGAATTATTGGCACTTTGAGACATTATAAATAGTTTGCCCTCCCCTTACACAAGGCAATGTGTACCGTTCAGCAGGTGGGTTTCATTTGGTGGGAACAACCCGATAGAGTAATGATGGGGGAAACGAATGATAAGATTAATGCTTGATGAATAAAAGTGGACCCCCCTTTTCCCCCCTTTACGAAATATATGTTACAACTTAAGTGCGACAATTGTACCGTAAGCTTGTAGATATGCATAGAATGTATTATACATGTATCAGTAGCTGCGAGTACTCTCAGAACTGTACTTAGTGTCTTTTTGTTGTTGAGATGTACACGTATATCTATCTGTCCACGATTACTCTATGTTTTTTGTTACATGTATTTCTATTTGTATTCATTCGATGAGTTTAGTTTAGCCTTACACAAATCATTTGTATAAGGTCGTTCTTATGTTGCGCTGTTTCACCACTATCCTAGGTTAGGGGGGGGGGGGGGTCACGCTAATATGTTTAACCCCCGCCACATTCTGTATACATGTATGTACCTGTCCCAAGTAAGGAGTGTGTAATCAAGTGGTTGTCGTTTTTTGCTGTGTTAAATACTTTATTGTTTTTCGTGAATTTTTTGTACATTAATAAGGCCGTTATTATTCGGTGACTAACTATGGTGTATGAACTTTTCTCATAGTTGAAGGCTGTACAATGACCTGTAGCTGTTAATTGCTGTGTAATTTAGTCTCTTGTGAAGTTTTGTCTCATTGGCAATCATATAACATCTTCTTTTTATATATCCAGGACATACAAGAAGATATTAAAGTTATTCAATAAGAATAAACTTGAATAGTGAATAGTGCACAAAAACACAATTCACTATTCATGAATTTTGAATAGTGAAAAGTGAATAGTGAACGTACTTCAGCCCGGTAAATCCATATACCTAAAAAAAATAATTGAATCATGCAGACGCGTAAAGGAAGCTTCCGAAAAAAATATTATAATGGATTGGAAGTCTTGAAGAGATGTACGGTATACACAGTGACACAAAACTGCTGTGGTGGTGATGATTTTTCGGATGTACTTAATATAAATAAACCGTGAAATCTTTTTTAACATATTTTTCACGAGAAAAAAAACACAACTAAATTAATCGCCTCAATAAACTTTTGTTCGTTGTAAAACCGGCTCCAATAAGAGATTTTTCAAAACAGAAGTTTCAAATTTTGGACACGTGCAAAATATTCGAAGGGATGATTTCAACTTCAACACTTGGAACTCTTGCATGGTTTAAAAACTTCCTTGTTGGCAGTAACCCTTTATCAGTTACATCATAATAGGTAATACAAGTGTTGAAATGTCGTATCAAATTGGAGATAAATATATATGTATATGTAGGTACTACTGAAAAGTTAACAATTGGTATTATGATACCTTCTCTTTTGTCGTATTTGTTTTTTCAACCTAGCTACCATTATTGTCAATTTCCAGATGTAAGTCAATATAAGAAACAGACTTAACTGTATTTGGTGTATCTGTTATTGCAAGTTTGATTGGGTAGGTTCCTTCAACATATTCCCCTAGAACGTATACACTCAAGTTGTACTGGATTGAACAGACTCTCAGTTAGATTTCTTGTCGACCTAATTCAAGACACGTTACAAATTAAAGTTGAATTTATTATTTATTACAGACGACAACAGACCTGATATCATCAAATTATTTGATAAAAACATATTTAACAAGAATGTGTCCATAGAACACGGAAGCCCCAATCGCTCTTCCATTTTCTATGTTAAGTGGACCGAGAAATTGGGGTAAACAATCCAATTTGGCATTACAATTAAAAAGATCATATCATAGGGAACATGTTTACTAAGTGTCAAATTAATTGGACTTTAACTTCATCAAAAACCACCTTGACCGAAAACTTTAACCTGAAGCGGGACAGACGAACGAACGGACAAACAGACGGACGAACGGACGCACAGACCAGAAAACATAATGCCCATCTACGATAAAAACGTGAACCTGACAGAAAAGAATTTGTAGTGGTGAAACTATTTCTGTATATACTACATGTAAAGACAACTAGACGAAAAAAATATCTTAAAAACTTTGAACCATTTGATAAAAATAAATAAAATAATTTCAATTGTCAAAATATTTTTTTTATTGTGATAGTGGTAATTAAAAAAAAAAAACGAAACAAAAAAGAAAACCTTTTTCACCGTGTATATTCTAAGCTACGGAATGTGGAAAATCTTAAAGTTTGTAACAAAATAAATACGGAAAATGTTATATTATGTCAAGAGATAGAATCCAGAAATAAGTTATGAGAGATAGCTCTTTTAGAAATAAACAGAAACTAGAGACTCACCTGCATTGTATAAGTTGAAAAGATATATTAAATGGTACTTTCAATTTGTTCAACCTGAATCTAATAATACTTTTTGCGGAAACATTTGTTTTTTCATCGGTACCACATGTAGACCTTTGGTATAGTTTCAATTAATAATCTGATTTTATTCTCATATCACATAGACATTATAAAAAAGTAAGAAAAAGACAAAAATCATTCCGCATTTGAAGACACAAATATTACCATAAAATAAAATTTCCACATAAAGTCTGTATATATATCTGCATCAAAATTAGCAAATTGCAGTAAAAACGTTAGCGGTTCGTATTTGCGAAGATGACGGAATTCTCCCATGCTTTATTCTTAATTCAGAAGTATCCGAAGGCTACCTATTACAGTAATGAAGGGCAAAATACTTTGTCTGTTGACAGTGAAGTGCCACCTCCTTACACTCGAATATAAGAACATTCCATACATTATGGAGAAAACTGGTACACAAACTGTTAGTATGTCATTCTCACTTTGGTTAATATGGGGAAACAAAAGGTTTTATTGTGGTACATTTGAGTTTTCTTTTCGAATTTTTTCCACTATGTAATTTTTAATCTTTGTGGATACGAAAGGAAGGAAAAAACTTATCCTGGACAAATATAAATGTGAAAAAGTGTCTTAATCCGAATTGTTAGAAATTCTATAATTTTATCTGGAATATTAATCTCAGAAATTGAGATTTTAACCATAACAATGTTATGTAAATATAGACAATCAATACATCCTATGTAATCCCTAAACGAGTTTTTGCTATACAGTGAAGTCTGCTTCACATTCTTGACTTACATCTACAAATTGACAACTAGGATCGGTTGAGAATAAACAATGTCGGCAAAAGAGAAGGTATCATATTCTCAATTGTGAACTTTACAGCAGCGTATATATCTCCTAGTTAACGAGATATTCCAGAGCTTGCATTGCCTATCATGATTTCTTTGATTTAGGATTGCTGCTTACAACAAAAGCTATCAAACCAAGTTGTGAAGATGAAAGTAGCCTTTTGAAAAATTACGGAGGCGATCACGAGTGGGTTGACCATTATAGAATATATGTTTCACAGATGACGACGGACTATTCCAATCGTCGTAGCCACAATTCCGTCCACTTTTCCTGAAATGTGACTTACCGAATTAGTCGCCAGGGTTGTACCGACATGAGCGATAGATCAGTGGCTCCGGTTTTGTTGTTGTGGTGTTCGTGTTTCTCAGTCTTAGTTTTCTATAATTTAAATAGTTTACTGTTAGTAGAGTAGTGGTTTGTTACACCCCTCCCCAATATCATACATGGGCATGACTCATTAACGGCAGATGTCTTTATTTGGGGGTGTATAATATGATGGGGTTTATAGATTTAAGGAATATAATTACCACGTTATAAACACCTGTTGGGGGTTATAATTTTCATGTCATCAAAGTCCGTTGGTTCAAAATACATTTACCTGTGTTTTCTTCTTCTATCAATAGATGTAATCATAAAAATGATTACTATATATAGAAATCAGTCTTTCGTGTTATTTTTTTTATCTATGCAATTGATGTAAAATGTCAAACGTTCTTTCAAAAGAAATTAAGAGGGTGAGTAAAATATCAATGAAAAAAAAAGTTTTCCCCTTCAATATTTTTTTACATTGTTTTGTCTTTATTATTTTTTCTTTTCTAAACTGTGAATTGTAAAATATTTTTTCGCCCCCAATTTAATTATAATAAACATTTTGAAAAATATTTCCCCCCCCCCCCCGTGTTTTTATTGTTCTTTGTTTTTATTTTATTTCTTTAGCCGTGGATTATAAAATATCATATGTTGAATATTGTTTTTATTTCGCCCCCAATTTATTATTGTGAAAAAAACTATTTTTTGTCGCCCCCCAAATTTATTATTGTTTAAATCTAATTCTTTGTAGGTTCGCTTTCTATCGGATGAAAAAATTAAAGAAATCCACCCCATGATAGTTTGGTCGTTTGCAAACCATGAGGCACGAAAGGGGCATTGGATGACATACGCCATTGATGCCGATCGATTCAGGCGACGTATTTTTACAATGGAGAAGATATGTACCCCAATTTTATCACAAGACCACAGACAAAGGGTGTATAAAAACTTACGACCTTCAGATATTATAACCCCCAATCCGTAGATTTTCAGCCCTCTAGCACCTGTTCTCTCAGATCATTATAAATACACGTCTGGAATTGTTCAGGGTATCATAATAAGAAATACAATCCAATCGTCAACATGCAGGAAGAGCACAGACAGTCCTTAAAGAGAAATTACGTGCAATTTGTAAAAGAAACACCAACAGATCTTGTTGTTGATCATTTGTATCAGAATGGGATCCTGACAGATGAGATGAGGGAAGAAATTTTACAGAATTCAAACTCTTATTCGAAAACTAGACAACTCATTACAACACTTCAGAGAAGGGGCCCAAGGGCATTTGAATGTTTTTGTACAGCACTGACTGATGAAGGCAAGTCAAGTTTAGTACATCTTTTGAAAGAGTCAAAGGTTAAATCAGAAGTATCAAAAGATAGAGCCATGTTACCTATAGGAGGAGATATATTTGTCGTCGTCAATGAATGGCGTGACAAGGTGTTGATTCACATCCGTAAATACGAAAAGAATTCAGCAGACGTGTATGTTCCTATAAAAAAGGGAATCGCACTGGATTTGAACCAATGGCAGCTATTAGAAATGTATGTTAACGAAATCGAAGAGGCTATAAGTCAGATGATTGATGACGTTACAGGGGTTCCTGAAATGACTTTTCATCTTGGTAGAGGTGTGTACGTTTCTGTTAACAAAACGTACCCAACAGTTGATGTCAGACAACGCTGGAAGATACCTGAAACCAATCAGATAGTTTCAACAAAGAAGGGCATTTCTCTCACATATGACAAGTGGGAAGCGTTGAAAGGGACATTTCCTGACGTCAGAGAGACTGTTCCTGAAATAGAAACTACGACCCCTTGTATTTTATCAGAAGACCATCAAAACCAAGAAGGGATGCTCATGTGTTCAAACTGTAACCCATTTGCCGAACCTTTATGAAGGACGAGGTATAAAAGCGTTAAACCTGTCTGAGTGATCCATTGCGTCTCCTGTTGGTTCAGAACACAACATGAATTCAAGAGAAATATCGTTCGAGTCTGTAGAACGAAACGAACCTTTAATGCTTAATATGGGGCGTAAAATGCCTTCTCAGTTAAGTTTGGCGTCCAACATTTCCTCCATGTATGAAAAATATGCAATGCATTTAGACGTGATTAAATGGACTGGTGTCGTTGTACTTGTTGCTCTGATGTCATCAAGTTTAGCTGTAACCAGTGAAATGTCCCGGAGAGTATCCAATAACCAGACAGACTGTAAAAGGATTTCGATAGATCATACGAACAGAAATATGATGATGATAAACAATAGGACATGTAGATATTTTGAACAGTTTGATCTCCCGGGAAACTATAAAGTCACTGTATGTTCAATCAGAAAACAAGTCTGGGTGGATGTTAAACATTTTAAAAAGTGCGGTATACAGTTCAACCCTAAACAATGGAAATATTGGCAGAGATTGGAACCAAATATAAACAGTGCTATGAAAAGAGCTGGTGAAGAACTAAGACAAAAGACATGATAAATTTGTTTGATTATGATTATTTATGTATTTTTTTATATTATAATAAATAAATTTTGGAAAAAAAGATCAAATGTTTTGTATTTATTGAAACTGTTACGAAAGCTTTGTTTCATTCGGTATACAAAGACAAATGCAGTCACAAAAAAAAAACGGAAATCTGCAACCGGAAATTACGAAAAAAACAAAATCGTTATAAATAACAGGTTCACATAAAGTGTATTATTCGATATGAGTTCGTTAAACTACGAGGACTATTTGCAAAAAATATGGCATGACCCTAAACATGCTGCTGCCTTTACGGGTTCTGACAAATTATATAACATAGTGAAACAAGAAGGAAAAATTAAAATAGGAAGGCACAAAATAAAGCAATGGCTACAAGACCAGGACACCTACAGTCTATCACGAAATAATGTACACAAATTTAAAAAAAGTCGATATGTTGTGGATACAATAGATAGTCTCTGGGAAATGGACTTGGCCCAACTAGATAAATTCCAAACCTTCAACTCGGGAAACAAATTCTTATTATTTGTTATTGATTGTTTTTCAAAGTTTCTATGGATACAACCAATTGTGGATAAAACCCACACCAGTGTACTAAATGCCTTGAAAACAATTATGAGTGGAAAAAGGAAGCCTACCTCCATTCGATCAGACTTAGGAAAAGAATTTAAAAACCAATACGTACGGAAGTATCTTTCGAGTCAGGGGGTAAACACGTATTATTCTCTTAACGATACGAAATGTGCAATTGTCGAGAGAAGCATTCGAACTGTTAAGTCGATTTTATTCAGGTATTTCAGACACAACCAAACGTATAAATACGTAAATGTTCTTCAAGATATGGTCAAGGGGTATAACGCAAGGCCGCATCGTACACTTGGTGGTTTCTCACCGGTTGATGTGACTAAACGCAATACAGATGAAGTTCGTTTAAGTGCGTATCTTGCCCGAAATCCTAAGAAAAGGGAAAAGAAAGTTATTAAAAAAACAGAGATCAAAAGAAGGAAAAAAAGCTTTAGGTATAAAATAAATGATCTTGTCCGACTTACATTCAAAAGTCATCCATTTCAACGTGGCTATCTACAGAAATGGACAGAGGAGATATTCAAGATTTCTCGTCGGTATTTTCGACAAAATCTTAGTCTGTATAAGGTCGTTGACCTTCAAAATGACGAAATAGAAGGGACCTTCCAAGATAGTGAAGTTTAGAAAGTACGGAAGGATGGCGATACCATATGGAAAATAGAAAAGGTTGTTAAAAGACGACAAAAGAATGGCGTTAAACAGGTATTGGTTCGTTGGCTTGGCTACCCTAAAAAGTTCGACTCATGGGTTCCCGCTTTGGACATCCAGAAGTAAATAAATAACACGACTTCATTTAACACAACGTCATTTTCGTTCAAGATGAGTATACGTATGGTTCTCAAGTCGTCCGATGGTTCCGATTTGTTTGAAAAGAACATGGCTCACGACTTCACTGTACAATTGGATAGGCAAATAAATCTTGAAGCATACTGGGTAGTGGCATTGACAGAAATCGATCTCACTTATAAAAGCTCGTCAAAATATATAGACGATGTTTACGTCTATTCAAACATTTGTGAAGAGAGTTTTGTCGGATCTACTGAGAAACCAATCCTTCGAAAAATTTACATCAGTAAAGACGCAACGGAGGCACATGTCATTAACAAGAAAAAACACTACAGGTCACATATCATCTTTAACACTCCTTATTATGTTCCTGTACGTTAGGGACAATTCAACCAAGTTCATATCTATTTAAAAGACGACAAGGGACAACCGTGTTCAGTTGTCAATTTGGACGCCTGTGTAACACTTCACTTAAAGAAGTATTCCTTTCTGTAGAGATGTCTAAATCTCCTTACATCAGTGATGCATTGGTATGGCAAGAGGCCATAAATCAAGCCAAATATTAAAAAAAAAAACAACACAATAATCAATTAGGAAAGGGTTTTCCTAGACGTTACAGCAGACATCGATTTGTCATTCTGAAGAAAAACTTACCTAAAATTGAAACCAAGGTGGAGCAAATAGCCCCAACAGTGGCAATCGAAGAACGTGCTGCTTCAGAACTGAAACAACAGAAGAACGACAAAGACCCTCACGTCCTACAGGGAAAAAGGCTAAATCTGACGGTATAAAAGGCAGGAAATCAAAACCAAAAAACAGTAAAGTTGGAAACCTCAAAGAGGCAACAGGTAAAAAACAGAAAGCTAAAAACAGTGCACCGAGCAAGAAAAAACACACTACAAGGAATAAACCTCGGAAAATAGATTTCGAAACTGAACCTTCCATTTTTAATAGAGGAGCAGCAAAGAAATGGCGTATTTAAACGACGAAAATAAAGACATTAGCATTCCGATGGAGTTGGATTTGTTTGAAGAACCAAAAAATCAAGTAGCTATTGATCGGATATTTTTTTCGGAAACTAGGCCAATGTCAAACTTTACTTCGCCAGATGTATCTACAGTAGATTTTTTCGTTTCTGGACAAGGTCCCGAATACATGGATTTAAGACGGAGTAGATTATATGTTCGTGCAAAACTTGTCAAGGCCGATGGAACGGCACTTGACGATACCGATACGTCGAGTATTGTAAATTTGCCTCTTCAAGCTATGTGGACACAAATGGATGTGTATATGAACAATAAACTAGTGTCTTTAAATACGTCAAACTACCCATAGAAAGCCTATATTAACACTATTCTTACCAGTGGGACCGATGAACAGAAATCACAACTTCAGTCACAATTGTTCATGAAAGATTCCGGTGATTTAGCGAATACGGATGGAAAAAACGGAGCTAACACTGGATTGATTCTTCGTCGAGATTTTATCAAGAACAGTAGAGAATTTGAAATGGAGGGACCGCTGTTTGAAGACATATTTTCACTGGATCGCCATTTAATACAAGGCGTCGATTTGTATATAAAACTTTACCGTAGTAGCGACCAGTTTTTTGTCATTTCGGGTGAAGATGCCCCCGCCTACAAGTTACAGTTGTTAGAATGTGTTTATAAGGCATGCAAAATTAAAGTCGATCCTGGCATTATTGTTAACCATATGAAACAGATAGAAACCAAACCAGTCCGTTACTATTTTCAAAGGACAGAAGTGAAACGAAACACTATCAATAAAGACTCAAGGGAGTTTATTTGGGACAATATGTTCAACATCCGCCCAAGTACTCTGGTCTTAGGGCTGATCTCACAAGAAAGCGGAAATGGAACGTACGATACTAACCCTTTCTGTTTCAACCATTACAATGCAACTGATGTAGGACTGTACGTAAACGGAGAGAGCGTTCCAGCGAAACCGTTAAAACTTGACTTTGGGGATAATAGACAGTATGCAACGGCATACGCTAATCTATTTGAGGTCTGTGAAAAAATGAATAGAGACGCAGGACTCACCATTACTAGAGAAGACTATGGAAAAGGGTACACCTTGTATGCTTTTCCATTGGACCCGAAAGGACTTGGAGATGACTATATAAACTTGGTGAAGCATGGGAACGTAAAAGCTGAAATAAAATTCAAGACGGGACTACCCTCTGCTGTCACGTGCATAGCGTTTGGAGTATTCGATTCGTTTCTAGAGATAGACCATTCCCGAAACGTTCGCTATATACAGTCATGAATGGGAACGAACTAGAATGTGCCATCCGATCCAATTCGTGTATACAAATGCAGGTGAAAGGAGTATTTGCAAGGAACAATTTACCAACAGGAAAAATACATTACCCCAGTGCCTACATTGTCAACAACCATACGAGTGATCTGCCAGGGGAACATTGGATGGCAATTGTGTTAGAAAGTAAATCACATGGGGTGTTTTTCGACAGTTTTGGAAAACCACCGGAATTCTATGGAGAAGAATTAACACATTTTCTGAACTGTTACGTGAAACAATACGAGTGTTTTAATGTACAAGTGCAACCAAAGTCGTCTTCTCATTGTGGATTGTTTGTGTTAACTTTTCTCATGTTGAATCTATGTTTTAAATATTCATTAAATAGTATTGTCAATATTTTCGATTCAAACGTTTATGCTAACAACCATTTTGTATTTAATTTTGTCAACACTTATTATAGTTTGTGTCAATAAAATATATCATGCGTCCATCGTGTTAAATTATCTGTCCTGTGTCAAATGCTCTCATACCTTATCCGGACGTCAAGATGACAACTTTTCACGATATTTTACCTTTTCAAAGTCCTTGCACTTTCATGATATCGGGAGCGACTCAAAGTGGAGACTACATTTGTAATGAAATTACTAAGGCAAGCATCTGTCATGTTTAATACCCCACCGGTTCAAATAGTTTACTGTTATACGGAGTTTCAACCCATTTTTGACCAAGTTCAACAAACTATACCCAATTTGTTACTGTACGAGGGCTTCCCCACAAGAAGTGACATTATAGAATGGACCAACCCGGACAAGCACACAGTCCTTGTACTGGATGACATGATGAGATTGATCAGTAAGAATGACGAGGCTTTACACCTGTCAACCGCGCTATCACATCACAGGAACTGTTCGGTAATTTTCATAACCCAAAACCTGTTTGAAAAAGGAACACATTTCAGATCGATAAGTTTGAATACCCATATTTTTGTACTTATGGCCAATAACAGAGATAAAAAACAACTTCTCGCCTTTGCAAGTCAGGCATTCCCCGGTGAGACGAAATATTTCAAAGAGGCCTATGATAAAGCCATCAGTTATGTTTCAGTTGGGGGATATCTGGTATGCGACTTATCCCCTTATACGGATAAAAAGTACCGCTTGCGTACTTCGATATTTCCAACTGATGACGTCACCATTGTATATGCCCCAAAGAAATAAAACCGGAGACAAGCACACCTACACCACCAGTTCACAAGAAAGATGCCGTCAAGGATCACCACATACAGTACATTTCTGAAATTCGTATATGATGCTAACCCTAGACAACAGAAAGTGTTAATTCAGGCAGCTTCGAATGATCAAATCGATATCATATCGGAAATAGCATTAAATATATACAGAGGAAGCTTACCGGTGAACCCCTCTCATATAAGAAAGCTTAGATCTTACATCCTTCACATTCGTTCCTTGTCATCCCGATCGATCACATACACACGGAAAAGGAATATTTTAGTGAGACATCCTACTCTGACTTGTCTTTTGATTAAACCGGTTTTGTCACTTCTAAACGAACAGTAATGGCACAAGAGCTCATACTCGTGTCTAGGGAAAGATAAGAACGTCTCATGAATCAACCAGAAACTCACCATCAAACAGACCACGACAAAAAACCCATAGCTAACTTTCTGCCAATGATAGATCGTTCTTTACCCCAAAAAGTAAAGAAACGCGCGAACGATCTTTACAGATTCGTTTTAGCTCAAGACAACAACCTGTTGAATCATAATGAACAAGGCGAATTATTAGTAAACGGGAAAACAATGACTGGCTCGCACATTGTAGATCTTATTCACCACGTCGTGTCAACACTCCATAGAAAAAAGCCAATTGGAAGTACGGATTTTCAAGCCATTTTGAGGAAACTGAATGTACCAAAGAGATTATTTGCAGAACGGAGGAAAAAACCTTTAACACAGACGGGAGGCTTATTCGTACAGGGGAAGGGAAGGAGAGACGTCATTCCTGGCATATCACATAAAAAAGAACAGATTCGTTGGATAAAATACTAACTTTATTTTTACAACATATACGATATTTTTTATTCAATAAAATCATCGTGTAATAGTCTTTTTCTTTCTTTTTATATATACCCATAAGGGACGGTATCGTAATTGTCAAGAATAACACGTTTGTCATACGCGAATTTATACTTCTTCTTTTCTTTTCTGCTGAATATTTTTCTCTGGTGAGGTAGTCGACTTATTTTAGTTGGATTAGTTAACGTTTTGCACATGTCCCTGTCCAATGTGATCATCTCCTTGACAGCATTAAAGTTAACAATGTTAGAATTTGTAAAATTAAGTGTAAAACTTTTGACTTTACACGTTTCAGTCTTGAGTGTCCGATACGCATAATTTTTCGGTCCACCGGACACAAATTCTACTATATGCCCCTCGTCTGCCGGTATTTCGGAAGTGAGTTCCCCCAAATAATTTCCTAACGACGGTTCAGGTTTTCCCTTCTGGCTTACGTAGATACAGCTATCAGTGTCTGTGTAAAGCACCCTATCATCCAACATGTCTAAAACTTCATACAGTTTTAATCTAGCCCACATCGTTGTGAAAATAGCGATGAAGATGTTGGTCTTTGCATCCACAGGAGGGAACTTAGAGTTTTGTGTCCATTCTAGTTGTATTGTGTCGTTTGAAACAATGTGGAAATTTTCGACTACTTTAGTAGGGTCTGATATGATCTGAAAGAATTTGTCAGCTTCTGATTCGTGAAAAAATTGGTGTTTTTCATGAACAGGCGTTGTCCAAATTTTCCCCAGAAACTGTTGAGACACAGTTTGGCAAGACTACGTAAACCTGGATTTACCTTGATGCTGTCGTAATCTAAGTCTATGCCTTCTTTTTCTTTATACAATCGAATGTATTCTCGTTTGTCTTCCTCTGTCTGACAGTGTGGTGGAAATCCACTGGCTTCCTGTTTTATTTTCAGAAACAATTGGACGTAGTCTGTGAACAATCCTCCGGAATTAGTGTTTTCATCGTACTGTGTATCATTCAGGAAATGCCACACTTCGTACAGTTTTATCACACGGTACCCTTTTTCTTTCGCTACCATTACTTCAGGTGTAGCATACGTTCCTGTAATACTGCGTTCCTGTTCGTTATGTGTGCATTTACCTTGATGTTTTGTATCAGCGCAAGTTCTACATAGCGGGAAAGTGAGCTTTCCGTGACATCGGTACGGTAAAACGGCGTGATAAAGGTGTCTGGGTGATAAAATTTTCACCTTGCATAATCCAAAATATGAACCCAACTCTTCAAAATCTTTAGTAATGATCTCTGGGTGATGCAATGGATAGCGACAGTATTTGTTTGTCCATGGGTATAAAGATGTGAAATCTACGTATTTAATTTTGTCTTCATTTTCAACTTTGTGGTACAGTTTTGTCGTGTCTGTTCGCCCGCCCTGTAAATGAAAAAAAAGATAATAATAATTAAAATGAAGAAAGAAAAAAAAATGGTGACAAAAAGACAAACAATAGAGCAATCAAGATAAATGATTTTTTTTTCATTTATATTTTTTTAAATAAGGATGGCATACTTACAAAAAAGGCAAGACGAGGATCAAGACGTTCTTCGATATCCAGATTACCCGCAAATAGTTTCAGTCCCTCGTTTGATTTCAATTGACTAGCGAAATCGTGCTCCCATATCCTGCGATATCTATAGCCAAGTTCTCGTATGGTCTTCTCCCTTTTTTTGGTAACCACATACAGTTCTTCCATCGATTGTTTCGTTAATGATGTTTTCGTTCCGCTTCTTTCACACGGAAAACATTTTTTACAGCCATGCCAAAGACACTGAAACAGAAGATTAAACAGTAAATGACAGTTCACCTTTTGGTAAGAAAAAACGCGTTATTAAGTGACGCCCCCATGGTAACGTTTCCCTCAATACGCGTATCTAAGTTATCCGTTAAAACGCGTATCAACAATCTGTGCTCTCACGGCGGCGGTGGCGGGCGGGCGGGCGGGCGGGCGGCCTCCCCCTCCCCCTCCGTAACAAAGGAAAAACTTACCCCTAAAAATTCAAAGACTTCCTTGGTTTCTTGACAGTACCCATCGACATGAAACTTTGTTCCAGGAATTTTAAACTCCCCTCGATTCAAGGCATGTTGAATAGACATCTTTTCTTCTTTCATCATCCATTCCAGCCATACTCTCGAGCTTTTGCTATGATTGTATCTTTTGGTGTATCCCTCTGATGGTACGTGGGCCAGCGGACTTTTGACGAATTTTCGCTGACCAAATTTACTCTGTGGATTTTCGGAGAGAAATGTTTCGGAAGACTTCCAAGTGTCATGATCTAAAACGTCGAATCCTTTCTCTGTAAATGTCATGGGTGTCTGGTCGATATCGTCAGTGTCTTGCCTCAATACTTCCACGTCATATTGTTCTTTTAAAAAATTAGTCTTGTAAACACCCATGCACACACTTGCAATGGTCACATAATCTAAAACATCAACCCCTTGTCCGTGTGTGTTTTTCGTTTTCCCCGTTCCTGTCACCTCCAACATCAAATCACGAAATCTTAACACTCCCTCCCTCAAGATCGTCGTGTCACTGCAACAGTATTCTTTCATTTCTTTTGCAATGTCAAATACTTCGTTTGTTTTCGTTTTGTACCACGACAAAAAATCACTCCTGTCATCTTTACTCATGTAGTCGCAACCGTAATATGTACTGTCCGGGTATGGGCCAATGTAATTTTGGTTTTCCATTGTATTGAAAAAATGAGGAAAGTAGCCTTTTTTCAATTCCTTTAGTCCAAACGCTTTCGGAATTTTCGATAACTTCATGGGTAAAAAGTTCAACGAATCCAAAACTCGGATGTTTAAACCCCGATTTATCGCCATGTACATGATTTTGGATCCATTGAAGATAACGTCTGGGCGAATAGAATTCTTTATCAACCAGTCAATCAGAAAATAATTATCGTAACCAGATCCATTGTGAGACAACACGACTGCGTTTGTGTACTGCTCCGTAAAAATTCTTCTACAGAATGCATCAGTGGCGTGTTCACCGCGAAATATTTTTTCCCTAAAACCACATGTTTTGAAACATGGTTCTTTTTTAAATTCTTTCTTGTCCTTTTTATCACACATCGAGCAGCGAACACCGCAAAAGTTACATTTTGGTTCATTAGATATATGTTTGTCTTTACAGTGGTCACATGCTGTTTGCATACAGATGAAATTCACTTTATGTTCTTTTGAACCACACAAAGATTTGCCGCAGTTTTGACAAAGTGTACACTGATTGCACGCTTCCTCTTTGTCTTTACAATTTTGGCATCTCGAAGTGGATAGTAGATTCCCGTTTTCACATTGTATGAGTGTGTCTTGTGTCGTTTCACAATCGAAGAATATCATTTGTCTGTCGGTTCTCTCGGTATTGATTGCCCTCTGGTAGCATAAATGTTCTTCGGGTTTATAATCATGGCAACAGACACATTTCCATTCTCCGCATTGGTGAAGTTCGGGTGGGCGTTCCTCTCGGACTAGCACTTTTCTACAAGTTTTACACTCGTATTTTTTACCACATTCCGTGTAAGAAACTCCTTTCTTTGTTATCTTTTCCCTCTATGTGCCTTTGAAAACAAGCGATGGATCTACACGTTCTATTGCAAGCCCGACAAGACAAACTGTTCCCTGTCAGAACACAATCCAAACTGCAGCATACGGTACAATGCGTTTGGCAAGAATGTTGATCTTTGACACTGTACGGTTTAAGACAGTCTGTACAGAAGTAGCTACAAGAAAAGAAGCCCGATATACTCAATATGGCTGCAAAGTGTCCACAATCGTTCTCTTCAATAAGGTAGAGAAACACCTTTTTTCTGTCCGTTTCTCCTTCACCAACCCGAATGAATTTGTTACCTAGTTTTGATGAAATGACTAAAATTTGCAAGTCCACCACCTTTTCAAAGCGTTCTATGTCATTAATGCTACATTGTTTCTCCGTACTGACATCGGCTAATACACAGAGACGTTTCGCAAAATTAATACATTCCTTTCTCCCCTTATCAAGTACATGATTGTAGAACCATTTCGGGGTGGTTCTGTGTTTCAGAACTTTATCTACCATACACTCTGTGTCGTCTGACGTCAGTGTTCGCCATTCACTAGGGGATACAACGCGACAGGTTTTCAGGAAGCAAAGCGATATTGCCATAGGCATGCACATTGTGTCACTAGGCCTACTGACAATAGAACGTTTACGTTTTAAACTGTTATCGTCACCCGTCAATTTTGTAATATAAACTCGACCACCACCGGACGGAATATCTATTCGCCCTACCGTAACAGAAAAACTATCGTTTACAGGTAGCTCTTCGTTGCTTTGCAAGACTTTGCTTATTTCATCCATCACCGTGGAGGCATCCATTGTATTAAGTTCTTGTAAAGGGACGACGATTGGGTCCGTTAAACCATTATGTTCGATGATAAGTTGTGCAAGACTGTTGTCTTGAGATCCTACACGGACTTGACCGAGAACATCGTCGAATACGTTGTGTAAATCGTCGACTATGTCCGTCAGTTTTTTATTCTGCAACTGATTAGAAAATTTAACTTCATAAGTAATGTCTGTAGCCCCATTGTTGGCATAGGTGCGTTCTCTTTTCTTGTGAAATGTGTGTGTTGTAGGGTTGTCGTCACCGGCACCATACTGGTCGGAGGGGAAACTTGCTTTTTTAGCTGGAGGTGGTGTGTAAACGTCAGATGAATCGGGAATGGATATGGTCCTTTTATTAGTCGGTTCTATATGATTTTTGTCAGGAGGAGTGTCATCAAATAAACTCAAGTCAAAATCTTGAATTGTCTCGTGATATAACATGTGAAACTCGTAGTTTTCTTGGTTACTTAACCATTCTCTTAGAATCGGACACCCTTCCATCTGAGAAGAGAAATGTGATACAAAAAAGTTAAAAAAAATAATGATATAAAAAGGGGGGGGGCAACTAGCTTCAGATTATAGTAGAGGGAATGTTTCTCAAATCCTGCTTATTTATCATTACTATACCAGATACATGTTGCAGTGATGATATATTCGATCAAGTAAGATGTATAACAACAAAAAGGTGGCAATTGAAGTTCATATATACACATATATATTTAGAGGAGATAAGACAAACCACTAGTTCATATTTACATTTTTATTTTTTTTCAATTTCAACATAGATTTTTGAACACTAATAATATTATCTTTCCTACTCTCTTTTATCTCTCAAAACACACACACACACACAGAGATAGTGTAAACGTCTAACAACCCTCACAGATGAAACCGTGCTTAAAGCAATCTATATACATTAAATTTACAAAAGTCAAACGTATAACTGGCTATTAAACTTTAAAATTGTAACACTATCAAAAATAAATTTACAAGTCGTAAAAATCCCGTTAACATTTGATTTGAATTAATTTATTGAGTATTAGACGAGAAAATGGGGTATTGTATTTAACTCATTGTTGTTGACCGTTGTTGACCTTAAAGTTGTTTTTTTAAATAACTGTAAAAGTGTTTAGGGGTCATCCATAATTGCCAACCATTTTCCAAAGTGTACAAAACGTACACTTTTTCAGACCCCCCACCCTCCCTCAAAAAGTGTACATCAACCATTTTCAGATTTCAAGAGAGGAATCAATCATTAATAAAAAGAAGATCCTGTTTATTATATTTTAGTTTCATATAGAAATTTAAATTTTAAAATAAACTAAAACATATCTGACTGTTTTATTTGATGACATCTATCTGTGATGCTTGTGTTTTGTTAGAATAGAGCGTTCAAAGATTAGTGTTTCCCCTATCACACAGTGTGAACTCCAATGAAAAAGGGCACCTAGAGCATGCAAAAGATTAACAAAAGGGCACATAAACAATGCTAAGAATCACAGAAAAGGAAATGCATGGTTATATTGCATTGGTAAAGTATGGACTGACAGTTTTTGATGGAATCAGAGCTCAAGACAGCAATCAATAAAAGTGTAATGTTTTAAAACATTTGAAGTTTTTAATTTCCCACCTGTATTTCTATTTAAAAGGTCCCTGTAAATAATATGCCATTCATGGCACTATTATCGTTTATGTATATATACTGTAACGTGTACATATATCGGATAATTTTTAAGGTTAAGGTTAAACTTCATATGGAGGTGCTCCTATTTAAAGGAGGCTTATACTAAGAAAAATAAGTTTACTTCCGGTTTACTGTTTTGGAATACATTACAAGGAAATTAATCGAAGGACCAGTTTAAAATCTTTTCACAAAATGGCGTCTTGTCAAAATCAAAACATTCGAAGAATTAAGTGTTTCCATCAGTTTTGTTTATTAAACAGAGTGAAACGATAACGATCTATAATAAAGCAGGTGAAATTGACTATCGGGGGTATACTGAGAAATGCTTGCAAACTTTTTTGTTAAAAATGTTTTACAAGTTTTCATTTTTGAAGATTTAGTTTTCATATGATTTGATCTTTTAATCGTTCAATCCGGATTGAGGAGAATTATGATAAAAATAAATATCATCAAGTGAAAATAATAAAGAAAAAATAAGAAGAGAACACACCCAAGCCAATTCTCGATTTTATACATCGACCTTCCCTACGGAAACGAAATAAATTCTGGAAATAAAAAAAAATCCCCTGTCTGGGATCCGTACAAAAAACAACACATCACTCAGGTTGAGCAGGTACAGCGTAAGACAGCCAGGTTTGTCTTCAATGATTATAAAGACAGATCACCTGGAGCAGTTTCAAATTTAATAAAATCATTGGAATGGGAAAATTTAGAATTAAGAAGGAAAAAGGCTAGATTAACTATGCTGTATAAAATAAATTGGGGGTTAGTTGAAGTTCCTAAGGACAACTTAACAATATCTGATAGACGCACTAGGGGGAAACATAAATTTAGGCAAATATCAACAAATAAAGATTTCTATAAATTTTCATTTTATCCTCGCACTATTTCGGACTGGAACTCACTACCTGAAGCAATAGGTATGTCAGACACCCTGGAATCCTTCAAAAGTGGCATATCTACTCTAACATATGAAGGATCCACAGCAACTTATTAAACTTTAAAGCCACTGTACATAATGTATATATGTTATTGATAACGATTTTTCTTGTCATATTATTTTTAAATTAAGTCCATATGTACATAGCACACAAGTTCCGGGAAGTTTTACACTCCTACCTAGGAGTCTACTCCCGTATTCGGAAGAAGAAGAAGAAAAGCGTACGGTAAAAATGTTGATTTTTTAACCCCCTCCCCCCAAGTGTACGTTTTGTACACTTTGGAAAATGGTTGACAATTATGGATGACCCCTTACATGTTACGGTTGACAAAACGGTATATAGGATTCACACTAAAAATGTAGCCTTATACGAACAGATATTGAAACTGAAAAAAAAAATCATAAAAATAAATGATATAAAAACAATATAACTAATACTACATGAAGAAATAAAAAAAATAAGTATCAGTTTACACACGGACATTGGGTGTGGAGACGCATCTCAAAATCCTAGTGTTAGTTGATTCTGACGGGTATCGTAACATTCGAAAGTTATCAGTGCTTTGTCAAATGCATAGTGTACACGAAATGAATTTCATCTTTTTCAATTTTGATAGACCTAGTTCGAAATATATGATTATTCATAGTTTTTTGCGTTACTTTTTGTTACAAAATACATTTGAAACAATCATTGGTTCTTCTTACTGTGAATGTTAGCCACTCAAATTTTTACATTGATAAGGTGGTGAACATTTTATATAAAAACGAAGATGGCGCAATTTCTTTGGACATCTGCCTCTCTCTTTTAAAACAAAGTCAAGTAAATTATTCATTTTGATTAATTGTTCGTTTGGGAAATAAAGACAACATTAATTTTTTTTAGATGACCAGTTCGGGACAGGTGTATATACCGATACATTTCACAATAGTATGCAAGTCCAATACAGAGTTGGGGTCACGGATAGTTCGGTCAACAATATTTAGAACAAAAGGAAATATTGATACCTGTAAAGATTTTTAATTTCGGACAAAAACACATCTGCTTTTTTTTTATTGTCATCGTTTAAGTTACCTTTTTTCTAAAAATAATCATATTAAGTCATTTCTTTCTTCTTCAAATCATATAAAAACATTCTTACTTGTATAGCAACACACACACTCTCCAAAATCGAGAAAATGGCAGAAGAATTTCTTGAAAAGCGCGATCATGATGAATTTGAAAAACTCCTAAGAGAAATAAGTGACGGCTGCGATCTTTTCGAAAAAAGGTACTTATCCCCCCTCCCCTCCCTATTAAAGATTATGACTAAAACATTTAATTCGTACAAAATATAAGATATGGAATGATTGCAAATGAGACAACTTTCCCCTCATCCAAAACCAAATCTCGTCGATGTTAATATAAATAACACATTTCACTTTCTGCAAAATGCATACATTCTTTTCTAAATAAGGGCTATTTTACAATTCTGATGAATTCCTTCTCTTTAGCATGACACCTCCAGTTTGCAATCTTGGTGAAGAAATTGAAGATACCAGGCATTTTAAATTTCCAACTCTACCGAGTCCCGAATACCGTGAAAATGACCCATGGCTACCGTTTAGTACACAGACTGCAAGCTTAGCTCCAAGCGTGTAAGTCTCAAAATTAATTATTTACTAGTCAAAATTTTGTTTTATTAACGTGAACATTTTTTTAATGAAAAGATATTTAATTCTCTCTTTAAAGATTATTAGGAAAACGTGTTATTTCATAATACAGTTTATACATTTTTGTGTTATAGAATGGTTTCCGAGGGCCCGATTTCGATGGAGACACAATGTCAGTCACCAGATTGGGGCGACACCCATACATTTCCACTTTTTAACTTCTCTGGAAAGACAGTCGGAAAAGGATGCAGGTACGTGTATCATATTTAACACTTTAAGTCTATTTTAATTGTTAATGGATCATTCATTATATGACATGTAATTTGAGTAACCCCTCCCCCCTCTTTGTACAGAATATTTTAATGGATTAAATTCCAAAACTGTGGGATTATCGTCAAAATAACACAACAGACATATTATAAATATAGACACACAGGTACATATATATGTATCAATACGCGTATACATGTATATTATTCAAATAACCCCTTTTTTATACATGTTTTTTTCTAATATCACATATTTTTTTTCCAGCTCCGTCCCCTACGATAAAATAGTTAAACTTGAAAAACGAATGCGATGTAAAACTAAGAAGACAAATGAAGGTAAAACTTTATTGGAGGAATTAAAAAAATACAGGGGAAGATAGAAGATAATTTAAAGGAGGCCAGCCGCTTAACAGACCAAATAGAAAAAGCAGTGATCGGGAAAAAAGTTACATTCTCAAACTTAAGGACAATGTAAAAAAAAAACTGATTGTGTGACTGTGTGTGTGCCCAGGATTCTATCAGTATGTGGACATACATTGTAATTATGCTATATCTATGGAACTCTTATAAACAATTATGTAGATTTGTTGTAATCAGCAGATTAAATATATTTTTGTCATGTTGTGGTTAATAAAACATATATATTTTTTCAAAATATTTGAGTTGATTCTTACCACAAATTTCACGTTGAATATTTGAACACAAATAGAGAAATTCTTGTATTAACTGTTAGTCTCTCTAGTTTGAATTGCTTTCAAGCTCACAGATTTTTGTATTACGTCTTTTAGATTGGATTGAGCTTTTATACCGACCCTCTTCGATAGAAACCCCCCCCCTCAACATCTGTCATCTATATTATGATACTTTTAAAAATTGGCAAAATATTCCACAAACATTATAAACCCCACACCCTCAAAGAAGCACGAAAGCTATAACACCCCAACACTTGACATTATAAATTGATGACATATCTATTTAGTTGGGGTTCAAATATTATACACCCCCAAATGAAGACATGTGCCGTTAATGAGTCATGCCAATGTATGATATTGGGGAGGGGTGTAACAAACCACTACTCTACTACTGTTGTATTTTGGTCGTTTTTTTCTTTTATGGTGTTGTTAGGTCTTTTTCGAAGAATGAATTTGAATGTCCCTCTGTTATCGTTTAACTCTTTTTAATTTGCAATTAAAAATCACAAGTTCAGACACAGCTCCACTTTGCACAATTTCATACAGAATTCTGTAATATTTGAAGAACTATATATGTGTCTAAAAGTAAAAAAGTCCTCAAATGTTCATCGTGTATTTAATGCTTTGAACTAGATTATTTTTTCTCAATGTTTAGACCTTGACGTACTACACGCTTCTTCCTCTAAGTTCAGTATTTTTGTGATTTTACTTTTTTCTTAGTTCAAATATGACATAATTAAGTATACTCATATTGATAAAAATGTTGCCATTAAATCGACAAGAGCTATGTTAATGCAGTTTGTCGCATTCAGACCATTGAATAATCCTCTTTCACGATATACGAATTATTCTTTTTTAACAGGATATATTATAAGAAAAAAAAAAATACTAAATGGAAAATATGTTAAATATCAAAATAAAAATGAGAATTATGTGGAAACAGTGTCAGATTTTTGTTTATAAAAGTAAGTGTAATAGGAAACAGAGAAAGAAACAACTTTAGTAACATATAGGAATAGATTATTTTTTAATAGAAACAATTGTGAAGGAATCATTTCTATAAAAATTGAAACGGATACTGATGATGGATAAGATTTAATACTATTATTTAATATATTTTTCAACGTTAGAACTATTTTTTCAATTCAGAAAAACCTTTAACAACAATTCGCCCTCTTTTCCTTGCATCTGGCACACCGAATAAGACGTAGGATACTATCACCGGTTTTATATTGAAATGAGCGACAGGACGGTGGTCACACGTGTATCAGTATTTGTACTCTTCTGAAGCACCTGATAACCCATATTTTGTTTGGTGGGGTTCGCGTTGCTCAGTCTGAATATTTCTATGGTGTGTGCAGTTTCTTTTATTCGCATATTGACGAATCAGCTTGAATGTCCATTTGGTTTCGTCTTTTTTGTATGTTTTAATACAAACCATTGATTCATACACAGCTCCACTTTTTACAGTATCAAACAAAATTCTGTAAAAATCCTAGAGCTATCTTAATAACATACAACGTATATTATAAAGAAACGAAACGATAAATAAAAAAGAGGAAGCAGTTTCGTGCACCATCTTATCTTTAAGGGCATACGATACAGTGTTGATCCCGTATTCACATTTTGATAACAATTTCCATATAGACTATTTTTTACCTGATTAAATCAAATAATTTATTTATATGTTATAAAAAAATATACCTTCATGTGCTATTTTTTGAGTAAAATGAGGACGAAATTTTTGTATATTTGCTCAAAATTCGGATTTGTGGCCGTATTTTCCCTTTCGAAAGAAAGACATAACTTTTTTGTTTTAAAAGATAAACACAAATTGTTTTTTGTTAAATAATTTGTAATTTCTGTATTTTATAAGTATCATAAAAATTTGTACATTTTTTATTCAGAAATAACTCATATTTATCAAAAAGTAAAAACACAAAAATACTGAACTCCGAGGAAAATTCAAAAAGGAAAATCCAAAATCAAAAGGCAAAATCAAAAGTCCAAACACATCAAACGAATGGATAACAACTGTCATATTCCTGACTTGGTACAGGCATTCTCTAATGTAGAAAATGGTGGATTGAACCTGGTTTTATAGCTAGCTAAACCTCTCACTTGTATGACAGTCGTATCAAATTCCATTACATTGTCAACGATGCATGAACAAAATAAACATACTCAAAGAGTAAAAAATGTCAAAAATAGGGGTACAGCAGTCAATATTGTGTATCAACTATTCATGAATGTAGAAAAAAACATATTTTTTTTGCTGTTTCTTTATCAAATTAAAAAAAAAATGCACTATTTACGTTTTCATGAAAATTGGCACACATAATCTTCTCGCGTAATCAAACCAAATTGCATTTTTAAAAAGAGGGGTTCATGAACTCGTTTTCAAGTTGAATAAGTTTGAATGATAAAAATCAGTCGAAAACTGAATCTTTTCGCGATAAGTGATCATGGTTTGACGACGCGAAAATAACAATTTACGTTAGCAACGTCATTACCTTCCCTCATAAGATATATGGTTCGCTACTGACACCCTACGGATGCATAGAGGGTAAGTAAAATCAATAGGGGGTGAGGCCGGAGGCCGAATCTCCTATGAATTTTATTCACCCTCTATGGATCCGTAGGGGGTCAGTAGTCAACCGTATAACGAATTTATCGCACGCTGGACTTTTTCTGCTGCGTTTTTTTTTGAAAAATAAACAATGTAACACAAAAAATTAATAGATGACGTCACCATTAACGCGTCATGAACCCCCTATGAAATTTACTTACCCCCTACGGTCATTTAGGGGTCACCATGTGAGGGCGTTACACCAATCACAACGTGATAATTTACCCGCGGTGCGATAAGTAACTGTATCGTATGCCCTTAATGGAATTTGTAGGTTCTAGCATGGAAGTATTATATTGACAGGAACTCCAACGAAAAATTAGCACATTCCCATCCCACTGATTTCTTTAAGAAAATAAAAGGTTCCGACTCAGTTTGTCAAGTACGTAATAACTCCTTTGTGGGGTATCTGTGATGCCGCCTTCGCCTGTTCTCTTAACTGAAGCTGGTCTTATCACGTGATTTGATATCGATTGTCTTTTCTACCTGCCAATGTAAATAAACACGGAAACTCCCGTGGTTATTTGTGAATCGCCACATGAATAACAACACCTGTTTCCGTTCAACAAATGAAGAACAACGCTGAAAAGATCGAAAAAATCGGTCCATATTTAACAGAATGACATAAGAAAATTAACTGCATTCGGAAAGAGGGCAAGCTTATTTTTAGTTTTGTTGAGTATGTTTTAATCATTGGAGTTCCTGTCAATATAATACTTCCATGGTTTAACGAATTACATAAGTACTATATCAGCATTGAAACACTCGAAGCTGTGATCACGGATCACGAATACTAGAACCATCGAAGTATTATATTGACAGGAACTCCAACAAGCGGACTTCAAACGTTTATAGTGCGATGCCGCAAAATCGTTAAGTATCTGTTAATTAACTCGACATGTCTTATGGATGCATGGGTTCCGATCAAATTTTTGGAACCTCGTGAATGATCGTAATTACGGAACATACCGAAATAACCGGATGTGTACTTAATTGTCAAGGAAAGAATTTACCGACCATGTGAATGACAAATATGTCAGTTTTTACGGGTTTTGCTGCTTAAAAACAAATAAAAAGAAAAGAAACGAATTCCCAAAAAACTGAAGAGTAAAAATACTCACAAGCCATAAACATTTCAGTTTAAGTTGCAATCAATTTTAAAATAGTAAGATTTTTATTCATGAAAGAGCCGTTGGCTAGACACGCGTAACTGTTATGTACATGTTAGGCTTGAAAATCATAAAATTCGCATGTACTTTAGTAAACGGAAAAGTTTTTATCAGTAATTATTATTAGGTTTTACTGCTAACTTTGACAAATATTTTTGAATGAAGTGTTTAATGAAAGAATTTCCAACAAAAATTTAATCCAAAAGTTGGTCGGGGGGAGGGGGGGGGGTGATAAAGAGCTTTGATCCGAAAAAAATACCAAATATTTTGATTTATTGTTTACTGAAAGTACAATGGTAAATATTTCATGCAATTTATCGAGAAACAGAAACATAAATTGCTTAGCAAACGGTGTAAGATGTTTCAGAACTGTTAAGCTTTTAAACACATAAATACATTTAAATTCTAAATTGGTTTCCATGATAAAAAAAAATAAACTGCTTAGGGCCCATCATGGTGATCGTTCTTTAAATGCATCCAGAAATATTAAAAGCCATCCGTAAAAATAAATCTGTCAGACGTCAGATCGAGTAATCTCGGACTAGGTTATGTTTAAGGTTGTTTACAACTTTGGAATTATCATAAAAGGTGTAACAATTCATCTGCATGTCTCGTAACCTGATATTGCTATGTAGAGGTCATCACATGCGTGTAATTATTAACCTCTTTTAGTCTTTAAAACATATTTGATAAATAATTTAACAACATTTTACGATAGAGAAAACCATAAATATTTGTGTAACACTCGATAAAAGTTTACAATCTTTAACTTAAAATTTGAGTTATCTGGCACCATCTGGCACACTACAAGCGCATCACATTATTTTCTGCAAACACTCTGCTTCAGAATCATGTAATTTTCATAATCGGATATTTCCCGATTTCCAAGTTCCAATGATTAAAACATACTCAACAAAACTAAAAATAAGCTTGCCCTCTTTCCGAATGCAGTTAATTTTCTTATGTCATTCTGTTAAATATGGACCGATTTTTTCGATCTTTTCAGCGTTGTTCTTCATTTGTTGAACGGAAACAGGTGTTGTTATTCATGTGGCGATTCACAAATAACCACGGGAGTTTCCGCGTTTATTTACATTGGCAGGTAGAAAAGACAATCGATATCAAATCACGTGATAAGACCAGCTTCAGTTAAGAGAACAGGCGAAGGCGGCATCACAGATACCCCACAAAGGAGTTATTACGTACTTGACAAACTGAGTCGGAACCTTTTATTTTCTTAAAGAAATCAGTGGGATGGGAATGTGCTAATTTTTCGTTGGAGTTCCTGTCAATATAATACTTCCATTGTTAAACAGTAATATGCAAACATCAAATAATGCTTCACAGTTTGATTTATTTATATCGGAAAAGGATAAGTATTTCGTATTCACTCTGATAATTTATTTAAATAAAAAATGATTGGTAAGAAAACATGCCGAAGAAACGTGTTTAAAAAAAACATGTATGCGCATAATATGTGTTACATTTTGTAGTTATATAAAACAGTCAGTTTATGTATTTTTGTTATATATATTTGTGTCTAAAGTAAATGAAATGTTCAATTAGAAATCAAAGGTTTATTTTTTTGAACTTCAATGATTTTGTTTCAATTTTTAAACATTGACACACTGTACACGTTCCTGAGTTCAAGATTAACGTACTTATAATTATATTGATAAACATGTTGCATCTAAATTGACAAGAGTTATGTTAATGCAGTCTTGCATTGTCAGACCATAAAATAATTCTATTTCACAATAAAAAAAAATATGAATAATTTTTGAAATGTCTATTATATGTCATAAAAAGTATTAAGTAAGAAATATGTTAAATATCAAAGTAAGAAAGATAATTATGTGGGAACTGTCAGAAAAACATAATTATATAAAACTGAGAGCAGAATAAAAATGGAAAAAAATATTTTCTTCTTTTTTCACTCTAATTTCTGACAAGTGCAATTAGAGGACAAATTCGGACAAGAACGTAATAAATTTATTCCATAACCCATGTATTTAAGAGAAAAACTTGAAAAACAAAGACAATTCTGTTATGTTAGTATTTATATGTTACATTTCAAAATAAATTTATACTGAGTTCAACGCTTTGCTGTCCATTTTCAGTCAACTCTCTGTAAAGGATGCAACATAGAATAAATTTGTTCTAAATTCATGGTGCTTTTCTGTATATGATCAATTATAAAATAAATTTATTATATAGAGCCTTAAGGTGGTACCTAACACTACAGGGAGATAACTCTGTAAAATCAGCTAACATTTTAATTACGTTGCGTTGTGAAGGCAATATTAAGCTTCTCAATGATCAAAATTACTGTTTGTCAAACTGCTATATAAACAGTATAATTTTTGTGATACAACGGTTGGTTCAAAAGTTTTGAAACTTTAATATTTTTGTCAAAGGGTCAAAGTAAATACTTTGTCAAAATTTCATGAAAATTAAAAGAGCCAAATTAATTTTTGTAAAGGTGTTGGATACCACCTTAATATCTATTATTAGTCGAGAAAATCATAGAATAAATTCATTTTACATTCTACGTGATTTATGATTATAATAATATATAAAATAAATTTATTCTGAAAGTAAAGTCATCTATACGGCGAGGCTGAGACACAGAATAAGTTTATTCTACATTCTATGTGATTTTTGTCTTATATAATAATATAGGGTTATTGCATGAATATTGGGGAATATTGTCCCGAGTAGAATTCTATATTGCACGTGCTTGCGAGTGCAATATATGTTCTACGAGGGACACTATTCCCCAATATTCATGCAATGACCCTTTTATTGTATAGCAATATAATATTTGAAAGTAAAAATTGGTTTAAACTAAGATTTTGTCGTTGATAACGCCAAGATTTATTACACTAGTGCAATATTGGAATTTATCATATACTTAGACTAAATAACATATGATTTTTACCGTATGATAGTAGCATTAAATTAAAGTATTTTCCATATTTTTCGAATTGGTGCTTAGCGGGCTGATATGAAAAGTTTATCACATGCTTCGATTGTTATCACATGCCTTTCCGTAACGTTATCACATGGCATTCCGGTGATACTCGGCAAATTCCGGAAAATACACTTCAATGCTACGTTTTCAGTGAAGAACATTACAAAGTAGTGTACAAAACAATTATTTGAATACTGGAAAGTATATTGAGTAAAATAATTAAATAAATTAAAAAAAAAAAAAAAAAAATGCATTTTTTAAGTTTTTCTGAAACATAATTTAGAAAGTTACTTTAAAAAAGTTGACTTTTTCAAACAATGTTCATTATGTATATTGTTGAATTATTTTTTTGTAGATTCGTCCATATTAAAATGTGTTTTTTTTTCTCTGTTGAGGCATATTATAGAAAGATTTCATATTGAATGTATCAAATTTTGGGTCCGACGTCCGTGAACTTTTTACTCTTTCAACTTCTTTTCGGGAACCACGTAAAAGGATCAATATATGAATCTGTTATTTTTCTCTGCTGTTGAAGCATATGATAAAAAGATCATAACATGTCATTTTTCATATCGCATGTATTATCAGCCCTCTGTCAATATCAGCCCTCGAGCCATGCGGCTCTTGGGCTGATATTGAACCTAGGGCTGATAATACATGCGATATGAAAAATGACATGTAATAATCTGATATTATTGCACGCTAATTTTTGGTTACTTTCTGTGGGAAATATTATATTGCTATGCAATAATATATAAAATAAATTTATTCTAAAAGTAAAGTCATTTTTATGTTGAGTCTGAGACAAAGAATAAATTTATTCTACATTAAATGTGATTTTTGTTTTATATAATAATATATAAAATAAATTTATTCTGAAAATACAGTAATTGTATTAAGGTGTATTCTACATTCAATGTGGGTTAAAAGTAAAATGATTATTTAAAATAAATTTATTTTGTACAGTAATTACATTGTATGTTAAGGTTGATACACAGAATAAATTTATTTTATACTCACACTATTTCTGGTTATAAAAATATATAAAATTTATTTAGGAAAAAAACCTGATCTGTATGACTAGTCTAGGCTACTACATAGAATAAGTTTATTTTATATCAGCAGTGTGTTTGATTATATTTGTTAGGTTCACAAAATAAATTTACCTTTGAAATACATAAAGGTCATAAAAAAAATATTTGTCCCTATATATTTCTATCTTTCATGTCTACTTGTACATATAACGTCCATAAAAATGTATTTTATTTGGAGTTGAGATGTGATTGTTATTAAACTCAACTTAAGACAAAACATATATCTGCTATCAACAATACAAAAGGACACTTCTTTGAAATAGAAAAATATCAACTTTTTTAGTGTGACTGAATAGCAAGATATCTCCTAGTTATATAACGCGATATGCCAGAACTTGCATGGCCTATCATGAGTTTGATTTAGGATTGCTGCTTGCAACAAAAGCTTTCAAACCAAGTGGCGAAGTTGAAATCAGCCCTTTGAAAAATTACGGACGCCATCAGGAGTGGGTTGACCATTATAAAATGTTTTTTAGTGGTTTTCGTGTGTCTCAGTCTTAGTTGTTCTATAATGTGAATAGTTTACTGTTGTATTATGGTCGTTTTTCTCTTCTTTTATGGTTTTATTTAGTTCTTTTTCGAAGCATGAATTTGAATGTCCCTCTGTTATCGTTTAAATCTTTTTTATTTTGCGAATAAGATTCACAAGTTCAGACACAACTCCACTTTGTACAATATCATACAAAATTCTGTAATATTTACTGAACTATATATGTGTCTTTTAGAAAAGTAAGAATATTGCCAGATATTCATTGTTTATATAATTAAATGCTTTGACCTAGATTATTTTTTCTCAATTATTAAACCTTGACGTACTACATGCTTCTTAGACTTAGTTTATATGACATAATTAAGTGTACTCATATTGATAAAAATGTTGCGATTAAATCGACAAGAGCTATGTCAATAGAGTCTGTAGCATTCAGACCATAAACTAATTCTCTTTTAAGATAAACTTTTTACGAATTAAAGGGTTTATTATATATAAGAAAAAAATGATAAGTAGAACGTATGTTAAATAACAAAATAGAAAGTAAAGGCTCTAAAGAGCTCACTTTGGTCTATGTGCATATTAAACTAAGGACACATATGTTTTTGGACAAAATTGTGTTTGGTGATGGTGATGTGTTTGTAGATCTTACTTTACTGAACATTCTTGCTGCTAACAATTATCTCTATCTATAATGAACTTGGCCCAGTAGTTACAGTGGAAAATATTTTGTAAAAATTTACAAAATTTATTAAAATTGTTAAAAAATGACTATAAACGGCAATAACTCCTTAAGGGATCAATTGACCATTTTGTTCATGTTGACTTAATTTAAGATCTTATTTTGCTGTACATTATTGCTGTTTACAGTTAATCTCTATCTAAAATAACATTCAAGATAATAACCAAAAGCTGCATAATTTTCTTAAAATTACAAATTCAGGAACAGCATCCCAACAACGGGTTGCCTGAATGGTCTGAAATTTTCAGGGCAGATAGATCTTGATCAATTCGGTTTCAAAGATATGAGCCCAAAACTGCATTCTACCCTATGTATTTTTTTTAGCTATAACAGCCAACTTGGTTCGCGGGCGGGGTCATCGGACACATTTCTGAAACTAGATACTCTAATGATGAGTGAAAGTTTGGTTAAATCTGTCTTAGTGGTTTGATAGGAGATTTTTGTTAAAGAAAACAAAAATTTTTGAAAAATTGTTAAAAATTGACTATAAAGGGCAATAACTCCTTAAGGGGTCAACTGACCATTTTGGTTATGTTGACTTATTTGAAGATCTGCATTTGCAGAACATAATTGCTGTCTACAGTTTATATCTATCTATAATAATATTCATGATAATAACCAAAAACGGCAAAATTTCCTTAAAATTACCAATTCAGGGGTATCAACCTAACAACGGATTGTCCGATTAATCTGAAAATTTCAAAGCAGATAGATCTTGGCCTAGTAAACAATTTTACTTGGTCAGATTTGCTCCAAATGCTTTGGTTTCAGAGTTATAATCCAAAAACTGATTTTATACTATTAATATGAACGATTGTTTTATTTTTCAATGTTACTAGAACACACCCGCGAAATCGCGGGCATACAGCCTGTGAACTGTTGTAGGATGATTTTTTGTAAAAGATATTATGTATGAAGAATTTCATAAAAGGTACCAAAAGTCCGATATTTGTTTCCTTTCTGTTAAATTCAATTCATTTTCGTGTTTCTGTCCTCAGACCACAATCATTCTTCTCCTTTGCTACAATACTTCGTTAAATCAAATTAAAAATTTGCACCGTTTCAAACATGTAATAAATGTAACTGCTTGTATATAGACCATTATGAGTCTAACAAAATATGCTTCTAGGACAACCCATCAGTGCTTTTTCTTTAAAGAGCCTTATTAACATGCCATTGGTAGGATATGAATCATGTATTAATGACTAAGACCGACTTAGCCTATTTTGAGGGGTGGTCGGAGGGGTCATGACCCCAAAATCCCGGGCTTATAACCATGAAATCCCGAGATGCAGAATTTAAAGAAATTCATATCCCGAAATCGAAAAATATATTCCCTGATCCCGTAAGGATCAATCCCGAAATCCCGAGATTAAAAACACCCGATACCGACGCCCCGAAAAAGGTCCTTCCTCCCTCTAATCTCTACCTTACTTTCATTTTTGCCCCATTTATGGGCATTATGTTTTCTAGTCTGTGCATCCATGCGTTCGGTCGTCCGTCCGTCCGTCTGTCCCGCTTCAGGTTAAAGTTTTTGGTCGAGGTAGTTTTAGATGAAGTTGAGCATGTTTTACTTATTTTAATATATATATATGAAAGTGGTATGACCCCTTAAACAGTAAACATTTCAAAGAAACAGTAGACAGAATCAGGGACTTTCTATACTTACATAAAAAGTCCCTGACAGAATACAGAGAGTCTCTATATATTAAAGTAGTATAATCGTAGTTTACATGTAGATAAACGCGAAAAATAATTGTCCTCTCTAAGGAGGTATAATAGTTGTGATTCTTGCGATTCAAACACCATGATATATATGAAACGCGAAAAATAATTGTCCTCTCTAAGGAGGTAGAATAGTTGTGATTCTTGCGATCTAAACACCATGATATGGAGAACGCTCTAACTGGCTTATTTATTTTTCATTTTTTAAATCTATCATACGATTGGTTGTACTTGTTTTACTTATTTTAATATATATGCAACTGGTATGACCCCTTAAATAGTAAACATTTCAAAGAAAACAGTAGACAGAATACAGAGAGTATCTATATATTAAAGTAGTATAATCGTGGTTTACATGTAGATAAAAGCGAAAAATAATTGTCCTCTATAAGGAGGTATAATAGTTGTGGTCCTTGCGATCTAAACACCATTATATGGAGAACGCTCTGATTGGCTTATTTATTTTTCATTTTTGTTATCTATCATACGATTGGTTGTATTTATGCATGTTTCAAGCCGGAAATCATATCTACGACTAATAGTCAGTCTGATGACGGAATCATATCCGGACTCCTTTTTTTGTCGTTTTTCTCCCAAAATAACGCAATCTGAATAATCATAAGAATGGAGGACAAATGCAACTATGCATGTTACCTATAGGATACAGAGGCATGATGATTGGTTTATTGTGGAAGGAAGAGAAGCGACACACAAAATGAGGTCTTTTCGTTTAATAGTATAGATATTAGATCTATCTTTCAGTTTAGAAAAGCCTTCAACCACAATCCGTCATCTTTTCGAATGTGCAATACCGTATTAGACGTATCACCGGTTTTGTATTGAAATTAGCGACAGGACGGTGGTCACACGTGTTGCAGGATTTGTACTCTTCTGAAGCACCTAATAACCCATGTTTTGTTTGGTGGGGTTCGCGTTGTTAAGTCTGAATATTTCTATATTGTGTGTAGTTTCTTTTATTTGCATTTTTACGAATGAGCTTGAATTTTGGGGCCTTTTATAGCTGACTATGCGGTATTGTTGAAGGCCGTACGGTGACCTATAGTTGTTAATTTCGGTTATATTTTGGTCTCTTGTGGATAGTTGTTTCATTGGCAATCATACCACATCTTCTTTTTTTATATTGAATGTCCATTTGGTTTCGTTTGCCTTTTTAGAATGGTTTAATAAAAATCATTAATTCATAAGCAGCTCCACTTTTCACAGTAATATACAAAATTCTGTAAAAATTACAGCTATAGCTATCTCAATAACATACCTTTGTGTATTTAAAGAAATGAAATGACCAATAAAAAAGAAGAAGCCGGTTCTAGCACCATCTTATCTTTAGTGGATGTTGTAGGTTTGGTTGTGCTAGTATTCGTGATCACAGCTTTCAGTGTTTCATTGGAGATAGTACTTATGTAATGCGTTATATAGAGAACAATGCATGGCAAAATCCATATCACATGTCGTATCATACCGATATCCCAATATCAGCCCAAAGGCCTTCAAGCCCGTAGTAACAGAATTATATAGGATCTGTAGGAGTATCTCATACTACCCCGGTTTTATTTGGGATTCGTGTTGCTCAGTGTTTTTTTCCTGTAATGCTGGATATTGACTGTGTTTATCTTTTGCTGTTTTTCGTTGGTTTTTGGTTTTTGCCATGACACATGTATCGGTCTCTCAGCTACTTAATGATTGCTTGTTCTTCTGATGTCTCCAGCGTTTTTACAAATGAATGTATTGCTAATTCATCTCTTCCAGAAAAGACACGACATATTTCTAATTGGCATGATACGGGTTATATGTTCATCTTATATTTTTTTATGGTATAATACTAAACCCTTAACGGAAGGGATGGTACTTGATATGCATATGACGAAGACATAATCTTTCAATCAGTTTAATTGGGGTCTGGAGCTGGCATATCAGTTACTGCTAGTAGTCCTTTACTCATTTATGTATCATTGTCCAGGGGCGGGTCCAACAATTTCAAAAAAAAGGGGGGGTCCTAACCCAGGACAAAAAGGGGGGTTCCAACTATATGTCCCCATTCAAATGAATTGATCGTCCAAAAAAAGGGGGGTTTAAAACCCCGGACCCCCCTGGATCCTCGCCTGTTGTCATTTTGTTTAGTTTCTTTTGTTACCTATTCTGACATCGGGATCGGACATCTTTAGAACTGAGTTTTACTGTGCGTATTATTGTGAATTTCTACATTGGATAGAGGTATAGGGTAGGGTTCAGATCTCAAAAAACGCGTTTAACCCGACCGTATTTTTTAGCTTGTCCCAAGTAAGGAGCATCTTGCCTTTGTTAGTCTTGTATGATTTACAATTTTAGTTTCTTGTGTATATTTCGGAGTTTAGTGTGACGTCCATTATCACTGAGTTGCTATACATTTTGTTTAATCAACTATCAACCAAAAGTAAGAACACTCTTTGCAATCTGAGTTTAAACATATTTATTTATAGTGGATTGGGAAACAAGTTTTGCAACTTATATTAATCCCTTTCCACTTTGCGGGTGCGAGTGGTGCCTTGTAGCTGCATAAGCCTACTCTTTTTCGAAATCGACAAGGGTGTCTTTTACGTGCAATCAGTTGTATCTACTTTAGTCTTTCTGAAACATGCGGCTTATTCGGTCTGATATGCATGTATGATATTATGTAAAGTAAGATATAACCTCATATATAGTGGGGACTTAGGGGATAGATAAATTCCTCATTTAACGATTTTCCTTAACAAAGCCATTATCAAATAACTATATACATATCGCAAAGTAGCTATATAGGCCAACCACAGAGATGGATGTCTAGATATTTAGACAGCCTATTAGAAAGGGAAAGATTGTTACATTGAGTATTTGAGCAGTCTTTGTAAAAGAGGGACGAAAGATACCAGAGGGACAGTCAAACTCATAAATCGAAATCTCAGGTGCTCCGGAAGGGTAATCCACATGTGACACCCCCCGTGTTGCTTATGAGATACCAAATCCGGTAAGTAGTCTAACTATGTATAAAATAATGTGTCACCTACGGCACATAAGAGAGAATAATTCAACGTCCATAGAGTATGATAAACGATGAATTGCATTTCACGACTCCATTCCAAAAATATATGTCTCGCATGTCCAGAATGATCAACAATACAGATGACTACTCGCCAATGGTCTGTTGTACAGAAGAAGTTGAAAAACATCTTTCTTTAGGTAACGATCGCAGGTTTTAATAGATATAAATTCTACACAAAATATCGATGATTTATGAGAACAACATACTTTTCAAGATATACGTCAAAAGGTTAGGGAAGCCTATTACTTAAACAAAGATGAAAACATTTTTAACATTCTTATTTATTAAACAAAACTAATATGATTATCTTCATGATAATACACAGATGTATAACTTTATATACAAACAGTAACGATATAACTAAGACGAAGAACAAATAACACTATTATGTACTAGTTTGTGAATGAGGTATTTTTACATTTCATACTTGTCTTTGTTTGATTTACAACGTAGACACGCATGCCATATGCTTTCGCCTGATATTTGTATGAAAAATGTCAAAGTACTGCCACATAAAACGATGATACCTAAGAGCCAAAACCATCCACTCGGATCGGTTTCAACATATTGCCGCCATATTGTATTCCAAATCAGGGCGCCAGCATTTCCACCCGCACCGACTAATCCAGCCACTATACCGATTCGCTTTGTGGAAACATACGGGACAATCGCATATGTTGTTCCTTCTGTCATCTGTACGCAGGTACTGAACAGAACCATTACACCAATGGCAGAGGGAACACTGTTTATCTGGCTAAATATGATGAGCATGATGCCCTCACAAATTAAACATGTAAAATGGGCAATAAGACGACCTGCTAGACTTAAATGTTTTCTCAAAACGTCTGAATACACTCCACCAAGAGCTCTCGCAAAAATATTCATCAGCCCGAACAAAGATGCAATTAAACTTGCCGTGTCTTGGTTCAAAATATTACATGCGTTGTCATTTTCTTCTGGCACCATATGTATTGTAGTTGTCATGTTTGAAGAGTTAAAAAATGGGACATTACCTTGCTCACAATCGGCTTTTTTAAATCGGTATAATAGATATAGATTCATTACTGTGTTTACGGCAATCTCCACTCCAAAGCACATCCCATATTGCATCATAAGAATAACTACCGTTACAACTGTACAGCATCCACCGGATGTACATTTTCCGCCCTTCTGTGTGGGGTCTTCTGCTTTCTTTTCCGAAAGGTCTTTTGTTTTCGTAACATCAACTTGTGTTTCTTGTATAGCTGAAAAAAAATAAAAAAACATAAGGAATGTTACATAACTTCTTATTTGTATAAATGTCTTTAACATACAATTTTGATGTAATTCATCGAGTGTTTATTTGTAGGGAATAACTCGGTTTGCGCCACAATTGAAATTTAAACTGCTTTCCCTTTCGGAGCATCCCAGATTTTTGTTAGGGTTCGTCTTACTTACTCTTTGTGCTGTCTATTCTTATCCCACAAAAGAAATTTTTATTTCCCACTGAATATTTTCATTCTTTTTGCAACAAAATCTTTGAAAAATGCAAAGAACAGTACTGCAAATAAAATATTTACAAAAGTCCAAGGTAAATTTTAAAACTATATCAACCAAACAAATAAACGGAAAACTGCAATCGTATTCTAAATTTGGTACATACATTTCCCCAAGAAAAAAGTTTTGAATATTACATAATTATAAGGCAGGTTAGATAGCTGGTAATCTATTTATATTATAACATATTTTGTTATGACCAACTACAATGTACCTTCCTTCTGTTTTTCGTTGTATGGTAAGTCGGGTTGGAATCCTAAATTTGGGACGCCCTTTTCGTTTTGAACAATTTCATCTTTACTGATATTTATTGTTACTTCTGGTAGTTTTCTGTTCGACCAGTGACCTTGTGGGCAATCGTCTGTTGTGAATATAATTGAGAACCCTGTAAGAAAAAATAGAAAATAAAGTCAAATATATTATTATTATAAATTAAAAATCCAACAGCTGTTTGTTGTATAGATACATGCATTCAGTAGAATACAGTATTTTCATAATATGGACAGTTGATCGTCAACTATTTCAGTTCAATATGAATTTCGACCTGGTTAAAAAAAAACAACATATCAAATATCATGAATGTTTGCATCTATCTGTGCCCCTCTACTTGCCGACTTGTTTCTTTATTATTATGAGGCTGACTTCATGCAGGCACTTCTTAGGAAGAGATATAAGAAGTTTAACTCTACTTACCGCTAAATAGATGATGTTCTTTCACTAAATAATTCAAAATTTGATGACTAGGTGGAACGCATCTATCCCATCGAACTAGAGATAAAGGATACTACAGATACAGTTAAGTCAGCCTCATATCTTGACTTACATCTAGAAATTGACAATGAGGGTCGGTTGAAAACAAAACTTTACGACAAAAGAGATGATTTCAGCTTTCCAATTGTGAAATTTCCATTTCTAAGTAGCAACATTCCAGCAGCACCTGTATACGGGGTATATATCTCCCAATTGATACGATATTCCCGTGCTTGCATTTCCTATCATGATTTTCTTAATAGAGGGTTGATGCTCACAAGGAAGCTATTAAACCAAGAGTTCCAAATGGTGAAGTTGAAATCATCCATTCGTAAATTTTACGGACGCCATCACGAGTTGGTGGACTGTTATGCATACCGTTTCATAAATGATATTCGATATGTTCCTTACGTCGTAACTACAATCCCCTTCCCTTTCATGAATGTGACCTACCGAATTAGACTATTTAACGGATTTGTTATCACATAAGCAACACGACGGGTGCCACATATGGAGCAGGATCTGATTAGCCTTCCGGAGCACGTGAGATCACCCCTAGTTTTTGGTGGGGTTCGTGTTGGTTATTCTCTAGTTTTCTATGTTGTGTCATGCGTACTATTGTTTGTCTGTTTGTCTTTTTCGTTTTTGGCTATGGCGTTGTCAGTTTATTTTAGATTTATGAGTTTGACTGTCCCTTTGTTATCTTACGTCCCTCTTTTATTATGCACTGTCTTTTTTACTTTCCGAAGTGATATAGATTATATGATGCATGGGGTTATAGGTTAATGTAATAGCAGCCCAACGACGATCCTATTCTCCCAAAAAACCACAGTCATGTATATAAGTGTATATTTACCTAAAATTACACAGATAACAGCAGGAACCACAACTGCCAGTTTCCATGCAAGAAATGCATCTGTTCCTAAAGCTTTCATTAACTGAAACAATCCGGGCATTAGTAAGAATGTAAAGCCACCACCAAGATTACCCCATCCACCAACCATCGCGTTTGCCGTACCAACAATCTTGGGACTAAACATGGCGCTTGTCCAAAACTGACAAGGTACAAATGTTCCTCCAAGAACCCCGATAAAAAGTCGCAAGACTATTAGATCTGTTCCATCTTTGATTAACCCCGATAGTGCCATAGGAACTGATCCAGTCATAAGTAAACCTGCCATAGTTCTTCTTGGTCCAAATCTATCACAAAGAGGTCCGATTATAACACGTACAGCTATAGTGGCAGCTACGCTTGCTATACCGGAGTTAGCCAAGTCTAGTTTCGATAAATGAAGCTCTTTCCTGATTGTGGGAAGCAAAGGTTGGATACCAAACCATGATGTGAAAGCCATAAAGAAACAAAACCATGATGAATGGAAACTCCTCATGTGCGGACGAGCAATGCTAAATAATGCAAACTGCTTTGCTTTTCCAAATTCATCTTCATGTATTTCTTTGGCGTGGATCTTTTTAAGGATTTTGATACATTGCGACATTTTTTAACTTGACAATCTGAAAAAAAATATATACCTCCTGAATTATAAACGTCATGTATATATAATGTTAATTGGGTTTGCATTTGAGGATTTCGGTATCTTGAATTCATGCAAGCATCAACATATTACATACATATAATATCAATTCGACGTATAATGTTTTATTTTGGCAATTTAAATACAATAGTAATGATTGCAATAAAGTGTTGTGTTATTTTAAGATACTCCTAATTTGACAAGGGTGGTTTCTATGATGAGTTTATTTACAACCACTGGGTTGATGCCACTGCTGGTGGAGATTTATTTCCCCGAGGGTATCACAAACCCAGTAGTAAGCACTTTTTGTGCTGACATGATTTGTCATTGATATGGTTATATTTATAAATTTACTGTTTACAAATTTTTTAATTTTTTGAAATACTAAGGTTTTTCTACCTCAGGCATAGATTACCTTATCTGTATTTGGCAAAACTTTTAGGAATTTTGGTCATCAATGCTCTTCAACTTCGTACTTTATTTGGCCTTTTTAACTTTTTTGGATTAGAGCGTCACTGGTGAGTCTTTTGTAGACGAAACGCGCGTCTGGCGTATATACTAAATTTAGTCCTGGTATCTATGATGAGTTTATTCTATTGACATAAACTGACATTCCGTACCCATTTTTTTAAATCTAGACAAACCAGTTTTTGCTCTTTCTTCTTATTGCAAGTGAAAAACTAAGGTACAAAAAGGAAGTTGTTGCAAGACTTTTATGAATAGAAAACACATGTTCTAAGGATTGCGTTTAAATTTGATGTGAGGCCAATTTTATCTGAATTTACTACCTATCAGGACCATTTTTGTTATTCGCAGTGTCATATATTCATGTGTGTACATTTAGTTTCTGACTACATTGGGTCAAATTATTAACATTTTACCAAATATAAATTGCCCTAATAACATAGATTTGTATATATTTTGACAAAAAAGTACATATCCCTCCTTCTAACAAAATTTAATTAGGTGAATATAATGTTCGTTACCTTAATCAAACTTCTATCATATGCTATGTATTTCAGATACAAATGAAACAATGTTCTTACTTTTGAACACCGGTATACTGCTGTTGCATTTATTTAACATTCGATTTGAATATCATTTAGATGCTATCAATATATGTTAACTCATTGTAAATAAACTCATCATAGATACCAGGACTAAATTTAGTATATACGCCAGACGCGCGTTTCGTCTACAGAAGACTCATCAGTGACGCTCGAATCCAAAAAAGTTAAAAAGACCAAATAAAGTACGAAGTTGAAGAGCATTGAGGACCAAAATTTTTAAAGTTTTGCCAAATACAGATAAGGTAATCTATGCCTGAGGTAGAAAAGCCTTAGTATTTCCAAAAATTAAAAAATTTGTAAACAGTAAAATCATTTTGTAATATCAATTATACAATATGTCAACCTCTTAATCTTTCCGAGTCATTAAAAGTTGTTACAAAATTAGCTATCAAAGTGTGTCCATTTAGAATACAAAATTCACACAATAATGACTTACTACAAAATATTTGTCATACGATTTGAAGGCATTAAATGGACTAAAGAAGGAAATTGGCATTTCTATTTTATTAGATCAGGTCTACCCAGTGCTATATTACGCTATCATTCGGTGGCATAGGAGTAAACTTTAAAGTAAGGGGACATACTTCTAAAAGTGTCAAAAAACAACAACGAAAAACAACTAAATCTTAAACAAAAACAAAAACAAAAACCAGGGCATAAGAGAGAAAACATTCCTTCTTAAGTCTGATAGTACAGTAAGTCGTTTTTTTTCTTGCCAATACATTTGTTTTTCCAAAAAAAGAGGGGGGGGGGGTACACAGATATTGTAATTTGAGTATAGTATTCTGTTGTCATATAACATTTCTTTATGGCAAACTACATTTTAAAATATATAAAAAAAATCTTCCAATACAAGGTCACATTCGTTGTTCTTATATTGAAAGCTTTCTTTACATTAAAAAAGAGTGACGAAAGATACCAAAGGGACAGTCAAGCTCAGAAATCTAAAATAAACTGACAACGCCATGGCTAAAAATAAAAAAAAACAAACAGACAACATTAGTACACATGACACAACATAGAAAACTAAAGAAAAAACAACACGAATCCCACCAAAAACTAGGGGTGATCTGAGGTGCTCCGGAAGGGTAATCAGATCCTGCTTGACATGTGGCACCCGTCGTGTTGCTTATGTGATAACAAATCTTGTAAATAGTCTAATTCGGTAGGTCACATTCATGAAAGGGAAGGGGGTTGTAGGTACGACGTAAGGAACATATCCGATATCATTTGTGAAACGGTTATTCCATAACGGGCAACCAACTCGTGATGGCGTCCGTAAAATTTACGAAGGTATGATTTCAACTTCACCATTTGGAACTGTTGGTTTAATAGCTTCCTTGTGAGCAGCAACCCTCTATCAAGAAAATCATGATAGGAAATGCAAGCACGGGAATATCGTATCAATTGGGAGATATATATCCCGTATGCAGGTGCTGCTGGAATGTTGCTACTTAGAAATGGAAATTTCACAATTGGAAAGCTGAAATCATCTCTTTTGTCGTAAAGTTTTGTTTTCAACCGACCCTCATTGTCAATTTTTAGATGTAAGTCAAGATATGAGGCATACTTAACTGTATCTGTAGTATTCTTTATCTCTAGTTCGATGGGATAGATGCGTTCCACCTAGTCACCAAAGTTCGAATTATTTAGTGAAAGAACATCATCTATATAGCGGAAAGTACAGTTAAAGGATATTGCTAACTACTTTTCTTTCTTCCTAAGAAGTCCCTGCATGAAGTCAGCCTCATAATAATAAAGAAACAAGTTGGCAAGTAGAGGGGCACAGTTTGTTCCCATTAGAATGCCGACATTCTGTTGAAAAACACGTCCTCCGAACGTAACAAATATGTTGTTAATCAAGAAATCAAGCATCTTGATACTATCAGTTTCAGAGAATGTTTTGTTTTAATTAGAGTGATCCTTTACAAAGTAGGATTGATCAATCCCTAAGACAAGATACTTGTATCTACGTTGGCCATTCTTTTTTATGAAGCAAAGCACTACTTACTCTTTCAATTTGTCTTTTAGTTTGGAATGTGGAATACTTGTGTAAAGAGTAGAAAAGTCAAATGTTTTAATACTGTTACAAGATGAAAGAGAGTTAGATTGTATGTACTCTAAAAGAGCTTCGATATATATATTGCGCAATATACTTTTCGATGTTAGACATGAGAAAATAAATTTCTCTTTTGATGTCATATAAAATCCTCTCCAAAGTGAATATGGCCACTGGTGATATGATTGGTAGGTGCTTTTTTCAATGTTATATAGAAAAATTCAAACAAATACAAAAGCGATGATTAGATGCATTTTTGACTTATGAGTTTAAATGTCTCTTAGATTTCGTTCACCTCTATATTACATCTAACATTAAATGCACTTTTATTAAATTATTTCTTTCCGAAACATTTTATTGCGCAGTATTCAAAAGATTAAAGATTACGATCATAATTTTACATAATGATTCACAAGTTTTAAAAATGAAAAAAAAAATTAAAGCGAAAATATATAGGACTTCTCAAGTTTTTTTGGCAATGTATACATTATTTTCAACTGTATGCAGATCAATACTTAATATTGCATGGGTAAATATACTTAAATTAAGTCCACCCCTATTTTTGATCTAAATATACGCTGATTTAAATGTCAGATGGTAATTTTTGACAAATCAGTTGATTTGATTTTACGTCAATCTGAATATAACTTTTTAATAAAAAAATCTAAAAATACTGTAATTTACATAACTGTTGAATTGTATAGAACTGATAACATTATGACATAAGTCCATGCATCGGAATTGTATTATAAAATTAACATGGGTGCACCTAATTTACAAGATAAGGGTTGTGCTACATTAAACGAAATTCAGTTCTCTATTGTGCAACTATGAATGCAGAACATCCATACTTTAATATTTACATATAAAACTCGCAACCTTAAAGAAAGGGTCAATTTATACCGTAAAGCTATTAATTTAATTACTTGCTTCACATGCATTTTTCTTTTATATGAGTGCATTAATCTGACACTTGACTTATTCATTAATCTTATTTGATTGCTCACTGTGTGGGATCACTTACTTTACGAATTTCTAAATAACTAGTGCTTAAGGGCATACTTTTGAAAGCAATGTGAAAAACTTTTTTCCGCGTCATTCGACGCTAGAACTATTTCTCAAAGGCCTTCTTATATATCTTTTTAAGTCTGAGGCCCAGTTTTAAAATTATATCGTAATTTGACTAATACATTTTACAAATATAGATGTGGCGTTTTCTATAGGTCTTTGAGACATGAAGATGACAGGGACTGACTGGAATATTTTTACGTGGAGTCTTTCAAAAGAACAGACAAAATAACATTCACTGATGTTGAATTACACTCTTTGAAAATTTCCCTTGATCATTGCTATCTCTAAATTGTAAATGCTTATCATCGACTACAGTTAATAATCGGATTTCTATTTATCGATACATTTTAAACTGTTATACATTGTATGAACAACACTACAGATGCCACGACGGAAGCACGACTTTTTATTTTTCTCAAACAAATACATGTAATACACGCACTTTGTGATTCTTGTTTCTTATCTGTCAACCTGCTTTTTTATTATCTTTTTGAATTTATTTATGGTAGTGTAATTCAGTTTTCTGTTTTTGTCATTGCCCTTAATATCCTTTATATTTTCAAAAAAAATGGAAGTAAGCTTGCTGGAATTTCGCAATTATAAGAATTGCTAATAATGGACTAAAACAGCGAAAAACCTCTTTTCAAATTTATTTGCTTATAGTTTTGGAATTTCAATGCTTCTTTTTACTTGTTTGGCTATATAACTATTTTGGTCTGAGAGTCACTGAGAGTCACTGATGAGTCTTTTGTAGACGAAACGCGCGTCTGGCGTATGAAATTATCATCCCGGTATCAACCTTTATCTCTGTTATTACTCTTTCGTGAAAATGAGAGATGTACATCTTGAAACATTAAAACCAAAGATAGAAGAGCTAACAACTTTGATAGGTTTTGTTAAACAGTCGCATTGTCAGATATATCATTTGAAAGTTCAGGCCTATTAGAATGTGCATGAAGGAGGAAATCTTTCGAAACCCTTTATGCACATCAAATATTTCAAAATCATAATAATGTTAAAATGTATAATTCGTATTGAATAGACTTCTTACAAGTCTGACTAAATTCAATACAGTTGATGAATATGATAGAATCTTTTGTGACTTCATGTTATTATTTAAAATGATTATTTTTTTGTATTTTTACTTTATAAATAACTTTACAAAGTGTAAAGTGTATTTCAATGCATTGCTTTGCAAAAGTAATTCTAATTTAATGATTTACTTTGATAAAATCATGTTACAATTGTAGTTGTAACTTAATGCAAGGTTATGTCAAAATAATTGTAATACAATGCATTACATTGCAATGTAATTCGCCCCATGCCTGCTATTAACATAAATTATGCCCCTTTAATAGCAGACTCATTGGAAATCATACCACCTTTTCTTTTTTATATTGTTCAGTGTATGACCAAACTCAGTTATAAACTGTCTAAATTAAATTAAATTTCATTTCATAACACCTACCGTTAACTTCAACATGTTTTTCGAATAATAATCTAGAATTCTCTAAATGTACTGCCGAAACTTATCCAAAGGAACATTCTTTAAATACATTAAAATTTAACAGCAATATATGTCCTCTCTTAGATTTTCATATTTCAGTTTTTCGACAAAAGGGATTAATTTTCTTTTCCTTTTTTTACGGTGATACTTCTCTGGCACCGTCCTACAGTACAGTACAGACTCCTTTTTTTTCTTCTCGGAATCGATTTATTAAGAGAATATTCTTCAATTTAGAAAAGAAAAAAGTGTTATTTTTCAGATTTAAATGATTGAGCGACATATAAGGACGATCGTTCATTTAAATTGTGCATTTTGTTTTACAGTCAATGAACGTTAAAGGCTTAAACCGGAACACGTCATTTGATCTTTTTGTAAAAAATATATTTCTCGTTTTTTTATATAGATTAGACCGTTGTGTTTCCAGTTTGAATGGTTTAACACTAGTAATTTTGGGGCCCTTTATAGCTTGTTGTTCGGTGTGAGCCAAGGTTCTGTGTTGAAGGCCGTACATTGACCTATAATGGTGTACTTTTTTAAATTGTTATTTTGATGGAGAGTTGTCTCATTGGCACTCACACCACACCTTCCTATATCTATATTTTTGTATTTATCTGACAGAAACAAAAAGCGATAAAAATACAAAATATTTCTTTGCTTTATCATACGTGTTTTGGTCAAGTTTTCTGTAGCAACATATAGTTTGAATGTTGTGGAATAACCCTTAGGCAAAGTTTACCTTAGATGAATTTAACAATTATTTTAGTGTATTTTTGGTCATGTAGCTCATAGCTGTTGTGGTTCTTATACATCCTTGACTTTCAAATATAAGGTTTTGAGCCAACCCGCAGAAGGTTAATACAGAAGGGCGTTTATGCAATTTATAGCGTATTGTTTTTTTTTCATTTTCATGTATATATGTTGCGACATGTTCATCTACATTAATCATCATTTCACACTTTAAGTAGTAGGAATTGAAATACTTGAATACTTAGTTTCAGTTTCGAGTATCTAAGGAACTTGCAACAACAGCAAAACACAGCTTCCCACGAGCATTTTTTAGTTCAATGTACCGTTTTAGTAAAGCATTATTGTCCATATTCCTTTATTTCAAACAGATTCTATTAGAATTTCTCAATTGAAATATTTCATATTTTTCATGACGATTCTTTTCATAGCCGACCATAATGTTTTGGGTTTTCTTATTGTTGAAGGCCGTAATGTTCCAAAATTTCTTACATTCACTATATTTCAACTTTGGTAGATAGTTGTCTCATTGACAAGCATACATCATCTCTCTTGACGATATTTCCCTTTTCTTAAAATACAAACTATTTATATATTTCTTTGAAAAGATTTATTTAGAGAATATTCTCCAATTTCGAGAACGAAACAAGAATGTACAATTGGGAACATTCTCCTCCAAGTAAAAGTTATTTCAGAAATTATTTAATTCAAACTTTAGGTTTATTTTGTGGTGCAAATGAATGATAAATATTTAGTGAGGCAAAAAAATGAATCGTGCTTTTGGTCAGGAATTTGGTATTTGGCCGCTTTTGCTTTTTGTCGGATACTTTTGCGTTTCTTCCGACAGTTTTGCTTTATGTTCATTGCTTTCGGTCCATTTTTGTTTTATTTGAGCGTCACTGAATTATTTATTTGTATCGTAGTCCTATCATGTAATGTTGTCATTTCAATGTCATATTTAACAATGGCATAAAAGCGAGAGGTTTGGCAAGCCACAAAACCAGGTTCAACCCACCATTTTTTCCTAAAATGTCCTGTACCAAGTCAGCAAGATGGCAATTGTTATATTATATAGTTTTTTTCTGTGTGTGTGTTGCATTTTTGAGTTGTGTCGTGGTTCTCCTATTATATTTGTTTACCCTAATTTTAAGTTTGTAACTCGGATATGGTTTTTTTCTCAATCGATTTATTCGAACAACGGTATACTTATTGGTTTTTGTCCATTGCTTTCTGTCCTTTTTGGTTTTTGTCTTTAAGTCAGATAATTTTGCTTTTTGTCCGACACTTCTTCTCGGTTTTGCTTATTTTTCTTTTTTCCATTTTTTAAAGTTCAGACTACTTTTTATTTCTTGGGAAAGATGATGTAGAGAATATTTTCCAATATCGAAGAGAAAAACAACAATACTTTATTTTTTAAGAGGGTTAAAAAACAAGAAAAACAATAATGTACAGTTTGGGAACATTCTCACAAAGTAAAAGTTATTTCAGAAATTATTTATTTCACACCTTAGTGTTCTCTTTTTGGTTGTGCAAATACATAATGAATATCTAGTGAGGTGAACATAAATATATATATGTCATGTTTCACATTTGAATGCGTGAGCGGCAAACAAGGACGATCATTCATTTAACATGTGCATTTTGTTTTAAAGTCAATAAACGTTAAAGGCTTAAACAGAAAAACTTCATATGATCTTTTTCGATATACATCTTTGATTTTGTATTTATACACAGCAAACCCTAAAATTTTTTAAAATAAATTGACCATAAACGCAGCGAAGATATTTGTAATATGAAGTGTTTATAATATAATTTTTATACATAAAAAAAAACCAAAGAAACAATTCATGCAAGCCATATTTTATTGAAAATTTTCCCATGGCTAAGGGCATGTTTGCAAGCACTGAAGAAAAATGTCCTAGTTTCTTCAATTTCAACTTTGTACTTGTTTGGCTTTATTCATATTTTGATATGAGCGTCACTGATGAGTTTTATGTAGACGAAACACGCGTCTGGCGTACTAAATTATAACCCTGGTACCTTTGATAACTATTTTAAAACGTCCCCTCCCCCAAATTAGACGAAATTTACAAACTGATTATCCCATAAATATTTTTTCCCCAAACTATAACATGTAAAATATGTTAATACGCTACGAGATACGAGCAAGTCCGATAGTAGTTCTTTATCTTAAAAAATCAAAGACAAAAAATTTCTTTAAAACATTCTTGGGATATTTTTTGGCGCAATCTTCATCTATATGTATCACCACTTATTAATTCAAGAAGTAGGAATGGAAGTACTTGAATACTTAATTTCAATTTCGAGTATCTGAAGAACTTGAAAAATCAACAAAAACAACTTCCCATCAACATTTACTTTGTTAATATATATATATATATATGAGTCTAAAAGATTGTGTAACAATACCGATATTTGATGATCCAATACTTATTAAGTTTACTGGTTGGTAGATTCTTATAGACTCTATATATACATATATTTATAAAACTACAAAGCTTTCGATAATAAGCAATATTATTACAATTGAAAATTATATACAAGGATATGCATATTGATGTGTTTGGACTTTTGATTTTGCCTTTTGATTTTTGATTTTCCTTTTTGAATTTTCCTCGGAGTTCAGTATTTTTGTGTTTTTACTTTTTATGCAACGAGAGAGGATCTAAACTAAAAAAGTGAAATTATACTTCAATTGTTTTCCAAATATTTAAACGAAGGAAATTTGTTAGCCCCTCGAGTGTTAAAGTTTTCAATATCCATAACTTTAATTTTTTGTTGTTTGAATGTTTTTCAAATTTGTACTTGTTTTGGCTTTCTTAATATTTTAAAAATGAATGCAATATATGAATACTGTTAACATTTTATTAGAGCTCTCTGAATTTCATGATTTATAATTGCTATAAGTGAATGATAATTACTTACGTTATCAAAGTATTTCTCGTTCAAATTTAACTTTCAAAATAAAGAAAAGAGAAGATTTTAAAATTTATATTACGTCTTTTTTTCCAAAGTATGTCTGTCATTGGAACTGTCAACCAATCATGATGCTCTTCACTCGTTACAGATCTTATGTTATTAAGTCATAATTTAATTGACGACGTCCCATATGTCGATCAATGGATCATGATAGTTACCTAACATAGGTAGAAGACTATGAATACAAAATGTAACCTATAGAGAATGAAACTATATGATAGCATGAAGTCAGCGACATTGCCCTGATTATTGCTTGTACAAATCGTACCGATACACTGATTTGTATTTGTTTTAACTAGGGATGTCAACGAGTACTCGAGTACTCAGGTATCGCTCGGTAGTACTGAGTCAAAATAATGCTCGACTGATCGGTTTCTTGTTTGAATGTTGTTGCTTTTATAAGTTTATAAAAAAGGTAGAAACTAGAATTTAAATACGAAATGAAACCTTTAGAGAAGGAAAATAAGTTATATCGTGAAGCGACCTCATCCTGCTTATTGCTGGCAAATATCTTACCGATACGCTAATGTTTAGATGTTTGAACTTATCAAATTTGCAATTTAGAGACCCACACAAGCACTGTGAGGTCGGACAGCTTCTTTATGTAAAAGTTTTGTTTACATGTTTTTAAATGTAGCAGTAAGTAGTTTTTTAATGATAAAGATGATGATGATTTATATATAAAAGTTATACATTAGAAGTTTCAGTAGTGATACAGTTAATAATAATAAAGAAGAAGAAGAAGAAGAAGAAGAAGAAGAAGAAGAAGAAGAAGAAGAAGAAGAAGAAGAAGAAGAAGAAGAAGAAGAAGAAGAAGAAGAAGAAAAGAAGAAGAAGAAGAAGAAGAAGAAGAAGAAGAATAAGAATTAAAAACCAATTCTTCAGAGTCTTTCCACCCCGATAATAAGAAAGAAATTAAAAACCTACGCAAGCTACATATTTATAAAGATATTTGAGCGTTATCTAACAGGGAGTAAAAAAGAACAGCCACACACACAGCATACCCACCCTCGTTTCAGTATTTTAATGACCGTATTTGTCCTATTAGAATCGAAATAATTCATGGAAGCCATAGATTGTTGGAAATTTACACATAGCCTGGTCCGTGATATTCGAATTTTATCCTGAGCGTCCTGAATTATATCTTTATTAGACAGCACTTACACAACAACAATATTTTTTACGAAGAAATCATCAAGAGCACAACGAATGGTTTCCAACAGTTAAATGACGTCTACGAAATATATGAAGCGGTTATTCTCTAAGAGTCCAGACAAGTTTGATGTGATTAGGGATTTCAATTTAATTTTGCATTATTAACAGTTATTAAATTACTTTTAGACATTTAAACAACTTTAACCAAATAAATTAAAGATATATGACTTCGGAAGGAAAAGATTGTTTGTTGTGAAAATGGATTGTTATGTTTATATAGTAACATTCGACAATAGAGTTTATATTGTACGATTCTAAAATAATTAGGTTTAAACTACATAAAGAATAAAGTAAACGAATGTTAAAAAATTTGGTCTTTACCTCAATAATTGGAGTGTGATACGTTTAAGTTAAAATGGTGTTTTTATGCATTTTAGGTTTCGCAGTACTCAACATATAAAGATATATTTATACTTTATAATACGTGCAGCAACATATATAGGATACACATGACTTGAATCTGGATAATATTGTTAAACAACGCCGACAATAGGACTGGTTCCCTATTACCTTTGAAAGGTATACTTTATTTAATATTTGTTTAAAATGTGCTGTATCCGTTCTCCCAGAATACATTAATAAATCAACCTTATGTTTACTATATGTTCAACACAGATGATGCAAATTGTATACTTATACTGCGAAAACTTTAAGTCGGCCTCATATCTTGACTTACATCTAGAAATTGACAATGAGGGTCGGTTGAAACAAAACTTTACGACAAAAGAGATGATTTCAGCTTTCCAATTGTGAACTTTCCATTTCTAAGTAGCAACATTCCAGCAGCACCTGCATACGGGGTATATATCTCCCAATTGATACGATATTCCCGTGCTTGCATTTCCTATTACGATTTTCTTAATAGAGGGTTGCTGCTCACAAGGAAGCTGTCAAACCAATAGTTCCAAATGGTGAAGTTGAAATCATCGCTTTGGAAATTTTACGGACGACATCACGAGTTGGTTGACCGTTATGGAATAACCGTTTCACAAATGATATCGGATATGTTCCTTACGTCGTAACTACAATCCCCTTCCCTTTCATGCAAGTGACCTACCGAATTAGACTATTTACCGGATTTTTTATCACATAAGCAACACGACGGGTGCCACATGTGGAGCAGTATCTGCTTACCCTTCCGGAACACCTGAGATCACCCCTGGTTTTTTGGTGGGGTTTGTGTTGTTTATTCGTTAGTTTTCTATGTTGTGTCATGTGTGCTGTTGTTTGTTTGTCTTTTTCATTTTTAGCCATGGCGTTGTCAATTTGTTTTAGATTTATGAGTTTGACTGTCCCTTTGGTATCTTTCGTCCCTCTTTTAAAAGTGCATACAATAACATTTGCAATTTTCTTACAGCTTATATTATTTAAATATTGCTCTCATCACACACGTGGCATGCATAATGTGCATGTGTCAAGTCAGTTATGAAAATGGATTGTTATGTTTATATAGTAACATTCGACAATAGAGTTTATATTGTACGATTCTAAAATAATTAGGTTTAAACTACATAAAGAATAAAGTAAACGAATGTTGAAAAATTTGGTCTTTACCTCAATAATTGGAGTGTGATACGTTTAAGTTAAAATGGTGTTTCTATGCATTTTAGGTTTCGCAGTACTCAACATATAAAGATATGGATTTGACGGCATATAAATACAAAATTAAAAGTTACAAAGCGATCCGATGAAGTGCTGCACTTTTTATATATATCGATTGATTAAGGTTACGTTAACAAAATATACATGTACTGAACTTTCATTTACCTAATAAAAATGATTTCTTTAAATGATAAAACGACATATCTTATTTTCGCCTCACTGACTATTTATAATTCATTTGTCCAAAAACGTGAACATGAATTTGATAATAACTTAAACTGATACGTTCTATTGATAAAAACGCAAGTAACAAGGTCATTTTTGGAAATTACTAACCAAACTTGTTTCATCAAAAATTTGTCCTAAAACAAGGATGCTTTTAATCTCTTACATTTATTTTTCTATTCTTATTTCTGATCTTGTGTCAATAACAAAAGAAACGAATATTATAATAAACAAACGATATCAATGTAGCCACAGAAGTTATAAGTAGTCTACTATTCGCAGACATTATTGTTTCAATAGGAGAAACCTGAGAAAAATTACAACCCTCTTTAATATTGGCAATGAATTTGTTTCAAAATTTAACCTAAAGTTTAATGCTGAGAAGTCAAAAGTTCTAAATGTAGGTAACAGACTTAACGCAAATAATAACTGGTTCAAGAAGTTGTTTTAATTTATTGATGAAATAAATTAACCAAGACTTTGAGTAAGAAGAAAGAACTTAAAGATACCATTTCCCAGTGACTGACTTGTTTTTGGTACCCTTTCGAAAAAAAATATTAATAAACACTAAGACGCTGTAACCTTAAACTTTTAGCCTTATTTGTATATGCGTTTTCCATTGCTTTTATGAAATAAAGCCAAACCAAATCTGTAAATTTCTGTTTGAGGTGAAATGGAGAGGATAGAACAGGATATAAATAAAAGCAACAGTAGTATACCGCTGTTCAAAACTCATAAATCCATGGACAAAAAACATAATCGGTGTAACAAACTAAAACTGAGGGAAACGTATTAAATATAAGAGGAGAACAACGACACAACATTAAAATGTAACACACACACACACACACACACACACACACACAGCAATGGACTAAGCATTAGACAGCATCCTATGAGAATAACAAATATAACATCAAAATCAAATACATGAATTTGGGATAGATAAGTACCGTGACACGTCTTATAGTATTGGGAATTCACACTAAAAAATAAGAGAAAACAAACGACACAACGGAAACACAACGTTAAAATGTAACACACACAGAAACGAACTATAATATAACAATGGCCATATTCCTGACTTAGTACAAGACAATTTTAAAGGAAAAAATGGTGGGTTGAACCTGGTTTTATGGCATGCCAAACATCCCTCTTTTATGGCCATGTGAAATATATCATTAAAATGACAACACAACATTACAGGACTACAATATAAATGAATAGGAGAACACAATTCACAAAGAAACACACGAATAATAGCTAACAAAAGGCAACAAGTTTAAACTTTTTAATACGTCAGAAGTGCATTTTGTCCACACAAGACTTACTAGTGACGCCCAGATACAAAAGTTTGAAAGCTGAAACAAGTACAAAGTTGAACAGCATCGAGGATCATAAGTTCAAAAAAGTTGTGCCAAAAACTGCCAGGGCTTTTTGTTAGGTACTAGAACATCCCTATTATTTAGAATAATTTATACTTTTGCAAACAGTACAAGTCAAATGTTTTATGATTTTGAATGTAATAGGAAACTATGAGACTTATATTGTATGTACTCTAACAAATCTTTTGAATTTGTTAACACCCATGCCGCCTTTAGAGTAGGTAGTTTAAGGGAGTTGGCTTCTCAGTTTCAAAGTAATTAACTTTTCAAAGCACTAGTTTATATAGATAAGGGATTAAGAGCTAAAAAAAATATATAGGCCACCGTGCTTGTTTTCGAGATATTAGCCAATGAAATTTTGGCGGGAAAATATTCTCTCTTGACTTTTCATAGCTTTATCATTGAAAAGTTGAAGTTCTCAAAATTTTATAAGACTTTTACAGATGGCTTATCATTATACAAGATTTACAAAAAGAAAAATGGGGGTCACCGGGCAATTTTTTTCAAGGCATTCAAATGAATAAAACCAGAGGATTCCGAAAATCTGACAAAAAAAATCCAAAGCATGACAAGCCAGCTTCCTTAACAATAACTTTAAAGCACGACGACTTTGATTGCTGATAAATTGATTTTAATAAGTTAAAAAGTGGTTTCCTCGATCGATTGCAAGAGTCAAAGACATCACTTTTTATTGTTCTTTAGGTATCCAAGACAATGAAGGACGCGCTACTTAATTGACAACGTTTATTATAAACTATAAGAACAGATTACGAACATTGATTGTATAATACAAGGTAAAATCTGCACTAGCTCGTATCGACAAATAAAAGTTTTGACTAAATTAGTTTTCTTATCTAAACCATTACATGTGAACTTCTTATGATGATGTTAAGTACAAGTTTTCAGACCATGATTTTTATGTTTATAATATTTAATTTCGTTCATTATTCTTTTGCAATAGATCTAGAAAAAGAAATACCTGAAATCCATACTCTATTTCGATCTATTCAGGAGGAAAACTTGTCTCTCAAAAACGAAAACAGATTACTAAGAAAAGACATTCAGAAACTGTATGGACTGATTTCGATTGGACAGACCAAAAGAAAACCGTACAAATTACATGACGTAGAACATATTCAATCAAACAAAACAGTTAAAGACAGCAGTGTCGAAAATAACCCGGATTTGGGCAATGGGCAAATTACAAATGTGGAACCTATGTTGCCAGCAAGTCATACAAGTAAGTATATCATATTTGGCATCTTTGGTTTCCTTATTCATTGTAATATTACCACAGTTCGTTATTAGGCAGTGAGACAATAGTTATCAAAAGTACCAGGATTATAATTTTATACGCCAGACGCGCGTTTCGTCTACATAAGACTCATCAGTGACGCTCAGATCAAAATAGTTAAAAAGCCGAATAAATACAAAGTTGAAGAGCATTGAGGATCCAAGCCACTGAAATTATAAAACATTTTATATATAGGTATATTCCTTCACAGTTCTTTGGTAGACCCCATTGCAGGTTATAATAGGGCTATAATTAGTTCTGACGTCATTGACGAAAAAAATAGTGTAATCTTCATGAGCAACACGATGGGCGTAAAAAATTGTGCAGGATATGCAAATTTTCCAAATCAACTGATATCAACTAGCGTTTTTGTGTTGTTTGTCTTTAGATTTGATGGTTTTCCGTTTGTTTTCATTTCTTTCTGCAATTATAGTATGGGTTCTTTTCAACTTCAAAAAGCAGTATTTAACTGTAATACACACGTTTCTTTCAATCAAATAAAGTTTATATACTATTTACTGATATATTATTGAAAAAATCAACTATTAATATGTACTCTGGAACTATGACTTGACAACCGTTCAACAAATAAGACTTAAAAAGCATGATTTTCTTTGCATATTTTATATTTAGATGTATCGTCATCAGTATTGGCTTTGAATTTCATGCCACAAAACCAGGTTTAATCCACCATTTTTTCATAAAATGTCCTGTACCAAGTCAGGAAAATGGCCATTGTTACATTATAGTTCGTTTCTGTGTGTGTTACATTTCGGTGTTGTGTCTCTGTTGTGTCGTAGTTCTCTTATATTTGATACGTTTCACTCAGTTTTAGTTTGTAACCAGGATTTGTTTTTTTTCTCTATCGATTTATGAATTTTGAACAGCAGTATACTACTGTTGTCTTTATTCATCAGTATTGACTTTGAGTTTCATATCACTCGAAATCGAATCTGTACTTTTCAGATGATTTTCCTATACAGGTTTGTTTCAATCATTTGATGTCCGCCGTTCGTATACTTTTCAAAGTATCGTATTATGAACACTTGGCATGACTGCGGCATAAAACAAAACAGTAAATTGTAACAGTAAACTGTTTTGTCGTAAGATGTTATGTGTTATTATAATCTTCACTTATGTTTCTTAACCGTTGTAGTACAGACTCATCTCTGTCTAAGTATAAAAGAAATTTTGTACAGCTATTATAAAAGAATTACTTTCATATGAGACAGACCACGGTTCTTTCGATTTATATTTTGATATCTTAATGTTCTTTCGAAAAACCTTTGAAAACTAGCTCATTTATTTTTGCAGATGGGAATTTTATACGTTCAATGCCAGCTAGTGAACCTCAAGTGGTAGCTTTCTATGCGTAAATGTCATCAAGTACCTCAGACCCAAGCCTTCATTACCAACTGGTTTTTGACATTGGAGGTGGCTACAACCATTACACGGGAACATTCAATGCTCCGATTCAAGGTGTGTATGTCTTTGCATGGACGTTATATACAGCAAGTCGATGACAGACATGGTTACAGTCTTGGTGAATAATGATGTATATAGCAGCACACTAGGGGAAACGGATGATGTTTTAGACTACGACTCAGACTCTGGAACTATAGTCGTATCATTAAACCAGGGTGATAGTGTGTACATTCGTTCGTCGCACCAGGCCAATGCCTCAATTATAAGCAACAATGCTTATCGTGCCAAAACGTCATTTGCAGGATGGAAATTAAATTAAAAAGCTACAAATACATCCGTTTCTCTTTTTTTCCTTCCAATTATTTGATTCAACTGTTTCTTATCTTAGTATGTTTAAAGAGTCAAGGGGTTTCTTTATTTCGTCTTGTTATATACTACACTTAGGGTTTACCTATGCATATTGGTGGCATATTAGGGCTTTTAAAATAGCGACTGTTTTCGATACATATATGTACATTTTTTAGTGAACATAAAAAGTCGAAGTACAACTTTATTCGGAGTTCATCTAGACGGTAATACGCTCGTCAAATGAAATATAACCATTTTTATATTAATTGAGACTGGCTGCATGGGCTGAATATCCCCATAACTCATTGAATTAGAAACGCGTATGTTAAGTTTAGCATGTATCGACTACCTTCTCCAAAGCTGTAAATACAAATGGCAAAGTCCATTACCTATTTAAGTTATATCTGACACTATTCAAATATAAGTCAAGGTATTATGCTGTGTCAAATATACCAAACATCTCCGTCTTGTATATTCTAGTAGGATGTACATGGAATTGTTATACACTTCACATATATCTTAAGGGAATGACTTTGGAAAAATATAATAATTGAGTCCAATCTTTAAAAAAAACGAAAATCAAAGAACAAACACGATTTCCTGGACCTAAAACATTAAAAGAAACTATAGAAATTTATTGAAAATAGGATAGCTCATTAATTCTGAATTATTCACAAAAGAAACAAATGAAACGAAAAAGGATACAAATCAAAAAGCTACCGGGAGTTCAAAGCTCAATTGCAGTTAATAAATATACTATGTATTCTTAGATTTAGGTCCCCTTGATTGGATCTAGTGAGAAAATATAATAAGCTGTCTCAATAATAACATAGCCGAGTACAATGGCAACATATTGGTATCGGCAACTTGCAGGGCCATATGCTGTTTTGACACTCTCTCGGTCGACGATATTTTTAATCATATTTAGTTATGAACATTACTCGCCTGTTTAATATCTTAAAATACATGAGATTTTTACAAACACAGTTGGCGGAGAACGAAACTTTGTTGAAAATGAGACGAATTCAATTTCCTTTTTAATTTTTTTTTCTTTTAAATATTTTTCTTGATAAATTTTATTTTTAATTAAAAGTTAATAGGTCAAACCATTATCACTTAAACTTGATAAACTTGTTTATATCTATTACTTGCTCTTAAATTGTAAGACATATTCAGTTTAATGATGCAGTAATTCAGTTCGATATATAACATCACATCAAAACTGAAAATCAAGAGTTATCCCTCTTATTATGACAATAAAATGCTCGTCGGCATAATGGAAACTTTTTACTAGTACCTTTTATAAGTGTTTTAATTTATGATCAATTATGTTCTTAAATTTAGTTTCTATATTAAAATTTGTTCATCCTTTGCAAGTAAAAAGTTTTTCTTCCTTCGACATTAAAAAGTGTTTCTTCCTTCGATATTGAAAAGCGTATATTCCGTGTAATTTTTGTAGCGTATAATAAAAGAGCCTTGTACAATCAATTTTTATATTAATTATCTTACTGATGTAGTTTGGAAAATTGAAAGTTGTCTTACACATAGTTTATCCAAAAATATCTGCATGTTTAGAACCCTTTAACTGCTTTTTAAAGGTTCTGTAGGAAGTCTATTGCAAGGCGAAATTTCTGTCCCTATCCAATACACCTGTATTTTCCAGTGTTGGTCCGCTGTTATGAAAAATTCTTGTTTCACAGATCTACATGGCCAATGATTTGTATTAAGCTCGATTATGACACCGAGTGCGACTCAACACAGGAATTTTACATATCATAAGCAACACAACAGATCTTTTTTTATATGACAAAAAAAATTGCCTTTTATGTCTGGATACCCGATATTACCTCTTGATTAGTTGCTTGTATTTTACAGTTTTGTATTTTCAATGAATGTATGTTCTGCTTTCTTATTTCGCAATGTCGGTTTCGATGCTATCAGTTACAGTTGTGTCTATCCTATGTGCTGGCAAACCATGTGTTCGCTTTGTGCTGGTAAACGTTCATTTTTTATACGACCGTAAACATTTTTGCGGTTGTAAATTGGTATCACGTCGTCGTCGTCGTCGTCAGCGTCGTCCAAAGACGAATGGTTTCCGGATAATAGCTTTAGTATAAGTAAATAGAAATCAATAACATTTTAACACAATGTTTATAACCACAAAAGGTAGTTTGGGATTAATTTGGGGGGTTATGGTTCCTAAGGTTTATGAATTAGGGGCCCAATGGGACCCAAATCAAGCATTTATCTAGTGTCAGGACAGTAAGTTGTGTATAAGTATTTCAATTGTTCTGAAATTGTACCACAATGTTAAATACCATAAGTAGAAGGTTGGAATACATTTTAATGGTTAAGAGGCAAACAGTCTACTGGTAGGAATAAAGGGCCAAAAAGGAGCCAAAAACAAGCATTTTTGTAGTTTCAAGACACTAAATTAGAGTAATCTTTCTGTGTCCAAAATGGTTGTTGAATCACCTAAATCCAATGCTTTTTTAAATTTTCTTTGAAATTTGGAGTTATCTGTCTTTGTCCAAAATAATAGTTGAATCAACTTAAATCAATGCTATATACAATATTCAATGCAATATTCACTTTTACCTCCAACTGATAAATTAAAGCAATCTTTACCATTCAGTGATTACAAGCACTTTGATTACCATTCTAGGGTTATGCCCCTTTACAAGTGGAAAAATTGAAAAAAAGTCGTTTCTGTTCTCTTAACTTAAGTTTTAAATCTAATGAAATGTGTATATAATGCTTATTACCTCCAAACTCAGTTTAAATTCAGTTTTTGACAGCTTCACTTTTACTGTTCTTGACTTATGTCCCTTTATAACGTTATATGCTAGCGGGGGCATCATGTCCGTTTGAACACATTCCCCATTTATTTTTTTAGAAGTTACTATTAATTAATATTAACATTAATTTTAACCATGACTGTATGACATTTTATCTTTTAATACTTTATGATGTATTTAAATGAGTAGTTATTGTTGCTAACTCCATTAGAAATTTTAATTGAGATCATTTTAGGAATAAGGGAAAGGGGAAGGTGAAAAAAAATAGGGGGGGGGGTCAATTTCTCATTTCAGATTTCAGAAATTAAAAAGAAAATTTCTTCAAATATTTTTTTTTTTGAGAGGATTAATATTCAACAGCACAGTAAATTGCTCAAATGCAAAAACAAAAAATCAAGTTCATTAAACCACATTCATCTGTGTCAGAAACCTATGCTGTGTCAACTATTTAATCACAATCCAAATTCAGAGCTGTCTCCAGCTTGAATGTTGTGTCCATACTTGCCCCAACCGTTCAGAGTCGTATACAGCTGCGCCCTGCGGAGCATCAGGTTTGTACATGAATAAGGCTGTTAGTTTTTATGTTTGAATTGTTTTACATTTGTCTTTTTGGGGTCTTCTATAGCTGACTATGCAAGGCTTTGCTTTTTGTTGAATACGGTGACCTATAGTTGTTGATTTCTGTGTCCTGTGGTCTCGTGCGAACAGTTTTCGCATTGCAAACATATACCACATCTTCTTTCTTATATTTACATTTTAAAACATTGACATTCGTTAAGTGTTTGGGATAGAGAATTAATGTTCCCTTCATTTCTGATGGTAATTCATTAGGGTTAGGAAAAAAGACATTTACAAAACAGTAATTGTTGAATATCTTATCATCGAATATGGTTCATCGAATATAGTTCACTAACGAGTGTGTCACACGTTGAGCAGGAAGTGTTGATTCCTCGGGTATGTTGGTTCACTCCATGTTATTGATAGAATATACCATGTATACTTAATATTTGTTTTGAGAACTTTTATGTTTTGCAATAGTTTTGTCTGTTTTCTTTGACTTATGGTTTTGATGTTCATTTTGTAATTTCCCCTATTTTTAATTGCTATATCGATGATAAGAATTGTTTACCAACACAAGGAATAGACACAACTGTTGCCAATAGCGTGAAAACCTACATTTTGATTGAATTGCTAATTCGTTATTATCTGCATCTACTGAAATCTTTTCTTTTTCAGCATTCGGTAAAAAGGAAATACTATATGCATTGATCCTAATTATTTTTTTGTTATTGATTTGGACCTCGGTCTTATAATCTACTCCTTCAAGTCATGCTCCTCCCTTAAGTGTATAGTATTATAACTTCTAAGTTGTTTGTGTCATCTATAATTCATGCCGTTTTCCTTTAACATATTTTAAAGATACAATTTTAAATGTAATTTTACCTAATGCAATAATGCTATATTTTGATTGCATGAGAGAAATGCTTTTTCACATTTTTTTATATATAAATGTGTTCATAAGATTTTTTTTCTTCCGGTGTATTTGTCATGTGGAAATTTCATGTCCCGGAGTATTTGATAGCAAATATCATGGCAGATAAAAAATACCATGTCTATAAAAAGCGACGTCCGAAGACTTCTTGACCTTTCATTGAGATGGATAAAAAGAACATTCGGTGTCATTAAACAATTATATCATGCTTACAAGGACTATTTGCTCAAAATACCGGTTTCGAGGTAAACAAATTTTTCTCGCTGAACGGCTCGAGGAATTTGTTTATCTGTCAACCAGTATATTTACTGGTAATGGTCAGTCGATGGAGATCTGCCTGAGTATGGGTAGGGGATTTTAAATGTCGACTGAGAGAAAAGTCATGCATGCATTCTTAGCATAATGCCTCCAATGGGTCTTCCACACAGCATGAAAATCTCGCACTCGGAGTTTCAGCCGCCTTCTTAACAAGTTTGTGTTCTATTTCAGTGAAAACGGACGTCACCGGAAACTTAAAAACAAGTTAGATATACTTCATATTACTAGTGTTGCATTTATTATGTTATGACAACTGCAACAATTTTTCATCCTTAGAATTTCAACTAATAAGCTTGAGAAAACATTTGTAGGTATTTGAAAGTGTGTATATGTATTATTTTAAACAAAGTTTTATTCTTCATTCGAAATTTCAATTGGCCGGAAAGCTATTTGAAATTAATGTGCATTTAATTGCAACAGTTTTTAAACTGCCTATCCCAATATCTTCCGTTGCGGAGTTTGAGAGTAGTAGAACAGATATTCTTGTTTTCGCATTTTGATATCCATCCGGTAATTATCCTTCCCCAAGTAAGGTAACGATAAACCCAAGTACAATCCCGTGAGGCATTCTGAAAAAAAATATGATATTGAAAGTGATTAAGAATGATTATGATTTGTAGATTAAGATTTATATTACACTGTCAGTTGTTTGATCTTAGTTTCAGCATGAAAAATACCCGAAATGTTTTCACAAGGAACCATTGACAATCGGCTCTTATACTATCTATAATTTCAAATGCCCAATGAAATTAAACAAGAATCGCTTGACAACTTTATCAATACAGATATTTGATATTCTCTATCATATTTATTTGCAACTTTTTAGATTCGTTGACGATTTATATTTTGACATACGTGTCTATCATCTAAAACCATATTTTGATTTGCAGATGTCATTATACTTTTTGGGTCGTCGTTTGGTTGCACCAACTTCTTGTGTTTACTTCTTTATATATATGAACTTAATGTACTTACAGAACCATCCCAAACTTTTGTTGTTTGCGTTGCATATCCCATCTGCACATAATAAAAGACAGGATTTCTTCCATTGCAAGAATGATGTATGATTTTTAACTTTGTTACACGAGGAGCTGGTCCTCCTTCTGTTACATGCCATAAAGACATCGATAGAACAATAATTGCTACTAACTCCTACAAAAATATTGACCAATATCAGATGCAGTGAGAATCGTGCAATATTAACAAAAAGTATATATCACTGAACTTGTATATATATTTGTTTCGGAGCCAGTTGAAACACGCTTCCCGATGCGGGAATTTCTCGCTACATTGAACACCTGTTGGTGACCTTCTGTTGTCTGTTCTATGGTCAAATTGTTGTCCCTTTGACACATTCCTCATTTCCATTCTCAATTTTAATATAAAAAAAAAGCATATGAATGTTTGAACTGGTTAAGTTATCCATCTCTATTGGTTGTGACATGTTATCAATCTCTATTGGTTGTGACATGTTATCTATTTCTTTTAGTTGTGATAAGTTATCTATTTTTCGCATGGAGGGACATCATGTCTCGTATCATACTGCATGAGTATGATACGAATTTTTTTTCTCCAAATGCGTTCAATTGACTTATCAAGCAGCATTGGGACCACATTGGTACATTTCAATCGTCTCTTCGTTAGGTCTTTGCTTAATTTCAAAGATAACGACGATATGATTTTCATACTGGTATGTTTAAAAGATTAGATCAACGATTCGTAGTTTTTTTTATTTGCGTCGACGAGAAGGTTAACCATAGAACATATTGCCTAATACGTTCTCCTATTTATTTGTATTGTAATCCTGTATTATATGTTGTCATTTTAATGTTATATTTAACAATGCCATCAAAGTGCGAGATTTGGCATGCCACAAAACCAGGTTCAAACCACAATTTTTTTTTTCTTTAAAAATGTCCTGTACTAAGTCAGGAAAATGGCCATTGTTATATCATAGTTCGTTTCTGTGTGTGTAATATTTTTACGTTATGTTTCTGTTGTGTCGTTTGTTTTCTCCTATATTTCAGTGTGAATTCAAATTACTATAAGACGTGTCACGGCACTTTTCTATCCCAAATTCATGTATTTGGTTATGATGTTATATTGGTTATTCTCATCGGATTTTTTCTAATACTTAGTCCGTTGCTGTGTGTGTTACATTTTAATGTTGTGTCGTTGTTCTCCTCTAATATTTTATGCGTTTCCCTCAGTTTTAGTTTGTTACCCCGATTTTGTTTTTTGTCTATAGATTTATGAGTTTTGAACAGCGGTAACCTACTGTTGCCTTTATTTATTGAACAACTCGTAAAATTTGATGTCACACAGTTTAAATTTGTAACCCGGATTTGTTTCCCTCACTAGATTTATGATTTTTGAACTGCCTTTATTTGACATCAACTCTAAATATTTGTTTTTAATTGTAATTAGATTATGATATTGAGATTAGATAAATAGCCAGAGTTCAAATAAAGCGATATCCAATCCTCACTCGTTATTAAAAGCATCTCTCAGTAAAGGAAATCGAATCTTTTCAAACTGTTTGTTTCGACAGGGATATGGTAATACATTATAAAAATATATGATACTGCATATAATTTTCGATGCTTTTGGTATTAATGAAGGTAGGATTAGAAAAATAACTTGATTTTACTGCATAAAGCATAATAACCGATCCTTTAAAAAAAGTTACTGCAATCATCGTAAGTATTTGTAGCGCGAACACTGCAGTTTTTAACGTCCAGTTTTCGTAGGTCATAGTTCACTTAAGGGTCATGCGATAAGAATCGTTTAGGAATTTTACTACCTTGGGTTAGTCCTTCAACGTTACGTTGCTGTTCTAATATGTTCGTCAATATTTTTCTTCCTCGATATTGTCATGATCTCTTACACATGTACGAGTTTTTTGTGTATCTTAAATCTGCCAATTGTTCAATTACTCCAAATATTTATATACCAAAAAAATCCTTGATTATTGAAATGACTTTCCTAACAAGGGAATATTTCATACAGTTACGGAAAAAACGTACTGAAGTTTACTGCGAGCCTGAAGTCTTGAACTGCATAATATATAAAGCAACAGGTTAAAAAAATGACGTATTCTGAGGGCGTTGTATATATAGACTTTGGTAAGAACACCATTATTTAAACATGTTTTCCATGTTATATTAATGATATTAATTGAAAACATGCATGCATTAAATCATGACCATATGATTGTAAATGTGAATATTATCACGTTCGTGAAAATAAAAGGAAATACGTTACCAAGTTGAAAGCATTCATCTTTTAAGTATCCTGAAATGAAATTTGAAAACATTAAAAAATTAAAAATAAATTCTTCTTGAATTTAAAAGCGCACAAAGTTAACTAACCACGAGGTATTGCTTTTTTAAATTTTTTCTTGTAAAACAGTAATGCATTGTAAATGTGTGGGTTTTTATTAATGTTGTGCGCATGGTCACTGACAGACCAGAGAGATGACTTTATGTGTTTGTTTGTTTGTTTAAACAGAAACCTTGGTGCCTATTTATTTTAAAAACTTGACTACATAGTTAGAATATGTTTTGACCTATAGTTAAACGAGCATGCAACTGTTTTTGTATTTTCGCTGAGATATAGTCCTTTACGTTGATGTAGTATAAAGCACAAATCAACCCACGAATATATATGAGCTATTTTTAAATTAATTTAGTCAAACAAATATTTGCTTGTAAAACCAAGTAACGGATAAGTACTATTATCTACACGAGTAAAAAATTTAAAGAAAGTTCGCCCTTGTCAACCGTGGCTAGGTCATCCAGTTATAGATTAAAATTTATCCCAATAACTCATAGTGAGGTTAGAAAAGGTGAATACTATGTTAACCAAATAACTACACATGTATATATTAAGCATCACAATGTTACATGTTATATGTAACTCTTCAGTATTTGCAGCATATGGGAAATATTCGCATGTTATTTTTATTACGGGGAGGGGGGGTGAAATTCTCACATCTTATACCACTTAAAAGAAATTTTAAATTATCATAGAAAAGTATGCATAGAATTCATTCACTAGGTGCAAATTTGACATGGTTTTTAACATACTTTTCAGAAATTCCTGTTTTGTAAATAAAGAAATTATCAAGAAACTAAGGTTCAAATTCCCCGAATTTTTTTCAGTTGTTTTAAGATGAATTTAGCCTTTCGTTTGTCAATTTTAATTCTAAAGCTGTTAACATTTCAATGCGTCCGTTGATTTCTAGTTTAGGTTTGTACGTCCCTCAAGAAAACTGTTCTTGAATTGATTTAACCATGTTTTCCTTCTACTCTAATCATATAGCACCTAACATTTTCGTTCATCCCTGGGTTTCAAAAGTTTAGATCTAAGCCTCTCGAGAAAGGTAAAACCACCTTAAAGAACAGATGCACTACATTTATTAAGTGTTAATTTTTTCTTACATTGTTTACGGCTATAACATCTAAATGCAAACGTTTGGTTGCTGTTTAACCATATTTGACTGCTTTTGAAATACGTGTACACAAATGATTCAAAACAAATCTTCATTTAATGTATGATGAGTTTTTCTTTACAATACTTCTGTTTGTACTAATTTGTATTTAAGAAAAATATCTAATAACATTTATCTGCTTTTTAATATTAGTATCTGTGATCAGAATGGAGTCATTAAATACGATGCCATGTGAAGGGGGATTCCAATCCTTGAAATCTCGAGTGTTCGTAGGCCGAACCAATTTACAAAAACAAAACACTGTGTTTATCCCTAATTTGTTCTCGACTTTCCTATAGACGTAAACCTAGCACAATAAATAAACCATTCTATTCTTGTAAAAACTTACCCTTTTTCGACTACACTTGAAACAATTTTCAAGCTGTTGCCATATATGGTTCAATATTTTAATTCGCTGATGTTAGAAGTAGAAAGAGGTCATATTTCAAACTTGGATCATATTTTCAATATCACGTTGAAGAATCAATGCTTCGTTAGAAATTTTATTTTTAAAAACATTTTTTTTTAATATTTATTATTCATGAAGTACTTTAAATACTACAATGAAATACGAATGACTGGAAAGATGAAATATCAAATGTGAACATCATTTTTTGCTACACTTCATTGTTTTTTATTCTTCTAAAATGTTCATTGAACTCTCCTCACCTGATCTCACTTAATTAATCAGCAACGTTGAAGATCAGTTTTAAAGGTAGGGAATTATCGTCCACCTTATAACATTTTCAGGAAATAGGTGCCATAAGTCATCTGTAAATTTTTTGTTGTATTGTAAATCTTCCAGCACTAAATTTGGAAACTCGGATAAGACACAAACTCTGGTACTCTTAAACCTACCACTTGTAATGCAGATATTTAAAATATAATAGAAATACATATTTTAATGACGACATTACTGAGGAGAGTTTTTACAACTGTTAAAGGGGCATTAGCTTCCAATTTGACAAAACATTATTACAATTAGTTTGTGTGCAAACATTTATAAAACTGGAATAACGAGATAACATGTCGACGGTAGTAGTCAGTTTCTTTCGAAATAAAGTTAATTAATTATCAAAGGTAGTCGCAGGACATTTGAGCGAAAACATTAAAATTACTAGAAGACATTTGAGCGCCAACATTAGGGTCAGAGCCCATTTAAGCGCCGAATTAATCCGCTCACCTGTATTTTCGATAGCCTGTTTTAGCGAAAATTAACCTGGTTGAATAATGCTCACCTTACTATGTATACCATGAACAGTAATTTATATTGGTCTAATGTTTAAGTTGTTTATATTTTATAGTTGTCACCCAGCAATTTATGTCAAACGTACTATTTTGTTCGTTAAATGTCCTATCAATGCGCTGAAATGTCCTCCGCCGTCAAAGGTACCAGGATTATAATTTAATACGTTAGACGCGCGTTTCGATCTAATTGGAGCAAGAAAGATTCACCGACTAGGAACCATTTCCTTGACTGATCCGACCAACAAAAAGACGCTTGTATGGAATAATCGTTTCACAAATGATATCTGATATGTTCTTTACGTCGTAACTACAATCTCCTTCCCTTTCATGAATGTCACCTACCGAATTAGACTTTTTACCGGATTTGTTATCACATAAGCAACACGACGGGTGCCACATGTGGAGCAGGATCTGCTTACCGTTCCGGTGCACCTGAGAGCACCCCTAGTTTTTGATGGGGTTCGTGTTGTTTATTCTTTAGTTTTCTATGTTGTGTCATGTGTACTATTGTTTGTCTTTTGTCTTTTTCATTTTTATCCATGGGTTGTCAGTTTCTTTTAGATTTATTAGTTTGACTGTCCCTTTTGTATCTTTCGTCCCTCTTTTGTATGCAGGTAAAACGAAAATTTACAAATATTTGTGACCTATAACATGAAATCAAAAAGACAATCCGACAGATGAATTTAACAGGATCTGTTTATACAATCTCCAATGTTGTCTCTCCTTTATAATTATTTTGTAAGGAAAATTTCACATGTTCCATTCTGACATCAAACTAAAATCGCGCGTAACATATCTATTGATAAAGGTAATATTTGAGGAAAAATAATGAACATATTAACACTTTGTTGTATGAGTTTTGCTCAGTGTTGAAGGTTGTTCGGTGACCTATAGTTGCTAACTTATATGTCATTTTGTCTCTGGTGGAGAGTTGTCTTATTATCAATCGTGATTTTTAAATCGTCTTATTTTTATAGAAACATATTTACCATATACAAAGGGGAGAAAGTAATATCTTTTTATTATATCCAGCAATTATAAGCTATGTAAATTACCAAAATCAAGAATCAAGCTACATGTATAATAAGCTATGTAATAATCAAAAAAATATATACTTAAACAAAAACAAGACAAGAGAGGATTATGTTTTTATTAACTTAAAAAAAAACAACTAAGAAGTATTGCTTTTATAATAAATATTTCAACTGCAACATTTATCCATCCTTAAACATTTCAACTAATTTGCTAGTAGGAATATTTCTAGGTTACTTAAAAATAATATCGAGATATTTGGTCTATATCGATTTTTATAAAGTGTTGATGTTCTTCATTTTAAATTTCTATTAGGAAAGTTAGTTGAAAGTTTTATTAAAATTTGATGTTAATTGCAACAGTTTTGAAACTTCTGATCCCTAAAACGTCCATTGGTAAGTTTAAGGGTAGCAGTACAGATATTCCTTCTTTCGCATTTATATCTCCATCCAGTGATGGTTCTTCCCGAGGTGTATCTTTCAACTTCAGTACAATCTCTTCTGGCATCCTGAAAAAATATACACATTATGAAATAAAATTAAGGATGATAATAATTTTGACTAAAAGTGATGTTCAACTGTCAGTTGTTTTGATCTTTTATGCGGTTCAAGCATAAAAAAAATACCATATGGTATTCTCAAAGAAGCGCCTACCAACGGCTTCTGCAAATATTTTTTATATCTGCAAAATGAAATAAATCAAGAATCGTGTGCATATTTAAAAACAAAAATTGCTATCTTTAAAACTCTGAAACAAATAGATCCGATAACGGTATCAATACGACAAAGAATAAATAAAACGTTATAAAATGGACATATGTTTTAGTAGTTATCAAAGGTACCAGGAATATAATTTAGCACGCCAGACGCACGTTTCGTCTACATAAGACTCATGAGTGACGCTCATATCAAAATATTTATAAAGCCAAACAAGTACAAAGTTGGAGAGCATAGAACATGTCAAATATCCGTCCTATGCTGAGAGTCTATGATTTCAGATAATATCAGATTAAAAACACAGTTGTTCATATCATAAAAATGGTGTACCCTTTCATTTAATAAATGTAAACATTCATAGTGCAGTCGCTATTTTTTAAAGCCAATTACTGGATGGTTTCACAATAGCTTATTGAGTTAATTACACCTTATGTAAGAATCCTGGGATTTGATTGGTTGATAGCCAGTGCATTTTTCACCAACTTACTGTTATCAAATGAATATCGTTCGTTGTTTAACGCCGCCGGGGTATATAAAAAAGGATATGCCTTTTTACCCTCTCGGCCGTGATATTTGCCAAAAAATACTCTATCCGACTGGACGCTTGTAACGTTACGATCATCAATGCGTTTTTGAGTGTTAACATTCGGTGTAATTAAACAGATATAGCATGTTCTTGAGGGGTATTTGGGGAAAATACCAATCTTGAGAATGAATTTCCCTCGCTGTACGGCTCGCGAAATTTAACATTCTCTCGACTGGTATTTTTTGCAAATGCCCCCTCCTTAACATGATATATATGTTTGATATACTTTAAGCATACTTTAACAACTATGAGCATTTGATAATATATGTTTTTTTTTGTCTTCAATTCCTATATCGTTAGTTGCTTAATCTTTATAGTTTTCTGATTGATGTCTTTTTGAAGTTTACCAATCTCACCTTTCCTTTTTTTTTCTTTTTTTTATCTAAATTTAATATTTATATCTATTTTTACTTGATGTACTTACAGAACCATCCCAAGTAACTATGGTAGACGTTGCATATCCCATCTGGATATAATAAAAGACAGGATTCCTTCCATTGCATGAATGACTTGTAATTTCTAATCTTGTAACACGAGGAGCTGGTCCTCCTTCAGTAGCATGCCATAAAGACACCGACAGAATAAGAATCGCCAGTAATTCCTACAGAAAATTTGACCAATATCAGATACAGTTAGAATCGTGCAATATTTACAAAAAATATCCATGTTTGAACGTTTTAAATTATAAATGTATCATTTTTAAAGTACAATAGCATTGATTCACAGGTGCATGGCGAGATTTGTTTAGTAGGTCATGCTTTATATGTCTTATTAATATGTGACAAATTAACGACAGCCGTTCTCTGCATCTATTTAATCATGGCAACACCGCGTGCACAATTTGTTAATTGGGAATGGTCCTGTCAATGACGGCAGTAAAACTTGAGAATGTGTGACCCCAGCTTAAAGGAATTGTCCCGCCAAAGTTATCTTTTCACTGAAAGAGGGACAAAAGATAACAGAGTACCATTCCAACTTATAGATAAAAAAAAAGAAAGTTAGGAAACTTATAGAAATATTAAGTACAAAGATTTTTTTAATCGCGAAATATCCCTACGTTCCATTAATTTTCCGAGTATACTAAGCGACTTGAACAAATACAAGGGATCTGACTACTTTAGAAAATAAATTTGATTACTTCACCAGGTTAAAAGTTAAGAACAACTGAGAAGTGATCTTCCAAAAGACGCAATGAACCCTTGGACAAGAGGCACTTTAAATAATTTCTTCATCTTGACAATTTTGCTAAAGATATTCTAGTTTCTACAACTTGCCACCAAACGGAGACTTTGATAGCCCTTGTAGCTTTATAAATGTCTTTTGAGTAAGCGACACAATATAATAAATAGCAATTAGAACAACTACAAAGTCATATTATCTATCTGACAAACTAGACAGACTAGAACTTAATTATAATGACAACTGCTAAAAAAAAGTAATCACTGGGTGTTGTTTGGACTTTGATAAAAAAAAAAACAAATCACTACGGTGTCGATAATTTTTTCAATAAAACATAATTGATATATATTGAAGACATATAGGTATTAAATCATGATGACGATATATTGTTGATGTGGATTTTGACACTTTTTAGAAAATAAAAGGAAGTACTTTACCAAATTAAAAGACTTCATCTTTTTAAAGAACCTGAAATGAAATTTTAAAACATTTAAAAATTAAAGATAAATACCACTCTAATTTAAAAACTTTTATTTTTGTTTTAAAAAAACATATTCAGTTTAAAGATAATTTAAATAAAATAATAATTAAATTTACTTTTTTTGTACGTTTATGTCAGGAGCGGGTATCCAGGAATTTCGGGAAAAGGGGATGGATCGTAATTTCCGAAAACAGAAGAGATTATGTGAACATTTTTTTGCTGGAATTTTTGGAAAAAGGGGAAGGATCGTGATTCCGAAAATAGAACAATTCTGTAAAAGATTTTTTGCTGAAAAAAAAATAATCTTAATGGCGACTGTATGTGTACTCTAAAAATAATTGAAAGACAATTAACGTCATCATAATTGCCGTGGTATACATGTATGGACATAAACACCAATCAATCCACGTATATAGTAGCTACTATAAATATAATAAGTCAATACAATATAAAATTTCAAACAAAGTTTGCTTGTAAAACTAGATTTCTAATTATAAATGAAAACACTAAGACATAACGACAATAACTTAACTGTACCTTGCTTCTGAGTTGTACCTAAATGTACTGAATGTACCTCGGTTAAATAATTTTATATTAAATTTGCCCATTTCAAGTTTTTATACTACGCAAGGAAACCACAAAATCCTGTTTGTGTTTTTGTTTCTTTATTGTTTTCATCTACTTCGCATGTAACATTATTCAATTATTATTGTCGAACCAGGTAAAAACTAATCCTACCAATGATGTGGTAAGACATAATGTCACAGTAGGTATAGTGTTCGGCTCGGATCGTGTTTTATCGAAATATTTCATTGTTCTCTTTTTATCACTTTCATGTAAGACGTTAACAGATTTTTGATCTAAACATATCAAGTAATATAAATTAAACGATGTTATCAACCCTATATAAATAAGATGTTATAGTGCCAATGCGAAAACTCTTTATTCAAGTCACAATGTATAAAATGTTATGATTATTTGTCAAAGTACGACCTTCAACATGGAGCCTAGGCAAACAACACTATAAAGTGTCCAATATATTAGTGGAAAACAATTCAAACAGAAAAACCAAAGGTTACAGAAGCAAATAAAAAAACATCATCATACAAAAAAAATTCAAAAGTGGAACATCAAATGTAGTGAAACGAGAAATAGCACAAAATAAGTAATAATTACAGAAATAAATTAAGAATTACGTCAACCTGTCAAATTAATGAGAAAGGACGACTTGAGAATATTTTGCAGTTACTTAAAGTTAGTTAAAATCTAACTACAATTAACAATAAAAAAATTATACATCAGACACTTAAACACATCCCAAGGTATTTGGTCTTTTAACGGCATGGACACTCAAAGAAGACATGTATTGTGCAATGCAAAAATATAAGTGTCAACAGGAAGTAGGATCGTTATATAAACGATAACAAATATGTTTCATATGATATTTAGTTAAATCAATCTCTAAAAAGAAAGTTAACTTGCATTTGAATTTACACATCCCCCAAATCATTCGAAAAGAATACAAATTTAGTTGCTGACAATAACATCGATGCAAATATAAACAATATTCATAGATTCCAATTCGACATTAATAAGATAACATTAAGATTATTTACCAGTTTTGTAATAACATGAGCAACACGACGTGTGCCACATAAAGAGCAGAATCTGCTTACCATCTCTGTGCACAAGAGATCAACCCCCGGTTTTTGTGGGTTTTGTGGTTCCTAGACTTTAGTTTTCTATGTTGTGTATTGTATTCTGTTATTTGTATGTTTGTTTTTTTCGTTTTTTGCCATGGCGTTGCAAGTTTCTTTTCGATCTCTGGTATCTTTCGGCCACCTTTTACTACTAACTGTGTTTAAAGGTTCGATGAGTGAACACGGTTCACCTAGTGATTTGGGCGCTTTTGTACGACTAATACAGCAAATTTGTATATTCAAATCTTTCTACTTTTACTTTATGTAATTAATGGTAACGAAATTTCTGACTTAATAATTTATCAGTGATACATTGATTACGTTCGTTAACAACTATAACATCACTACTTATTACGGGTATTACGAGCCAGTTTGGATATATAAACACCGTATGCTGGATCCAAAGGATTATCGTCGTCACAAAAAGGAAAAATGACAATAAGGAATGAAAAATCGTTTCTTTTGTCGTAAATTTTAGTATGGACAACTACTGATGTTTATACTTGATTTATTTTATGAATGTACTTAGATAAAATTTTAAAAAATCGAAAATTTCAAATTGATAATATTTTTTTGTAAGAGAGTTGAGGAACAAACTAATCTTAAAATATTGAAAGGGTTTGGAGCTCCTTTTCGAGATATTTGAATTTAAAAATAATGGCGGCAAACGCTTTTTATCTTATATTTACATTGGTAATATTTGGGATTCAAAAGATATCAAGAACCTGCTAAAATTTAGAAAAATGGCCTTTTACGGCTTCTTTAAATCTAATATGAAAAGAAAAATGTATTGAAAGGAAAAAAATGAATGAATACGAACATCTGACACAAATTCCTAAACCTCACCTAAGTACACCCTTAACGTTTATTTCAACCTCAAAATACCTTTATAATAAAATATAGACAAAGCCTTTTCAACACACATACATTGAGAGAAAAAAACGAAATGCAAACATTGAATCTAAATTATAATTATCATAAGATTGACTTTGATATTCATACGTTTTTAGCCATTACAAAGAAAAGGTTATTGCTATATAAGGGACATATTGAAAACATAATCCATGTAAATGCGTTTAATGTTTTTCAAGTAACGTCCAGTGAATAAACAAGTAGTTGAAATGTTGTCTATTGAAGAAGTAACGTTCGAAAAAAAAAGAATAGGTTCGTATAAAGTTCTTAAAAAAGGAAGCATGTGAATTAAACGAGTTTTGCACATTTCATAATAGAGTTCATTGTGTATATAGCTTTCATATCTAATAAATATTGATAATAATTGGTAAATGGTTACTGGTTACTGGTACATGAAAATGAACCAATTAACTCAAAACGAAACTATCAAATCAGAACACTTTATCTTCTGTGCTTTTCTGCTAGAAACAATATTCTAAGCTGTCTATCCATATGGTTAATGTTTTTTTTTATAAATCTGTGTTTTCATAGTGATAAAGGTAATAACACAACGTTAATTGCTGTACCCCTTTTTTGACATTTTACTCTATTTTGTCTGTTTGTTTTGTTCATACATTGTTAAAATTGAGAATGGAAATGGGGAATGTGTCAAAGAGACAACAACCCGACCAAATAAAAAACAACAGCAGAGGGTCACCAACAGGTCTTCAATGTAACGAGAAATTCCCGCACCCGGAGGCGTCCTTCAGCTGGCCCCTAAACAAATATATACTAGTCCAGTGATAATGAACGCCATACTAATTTCCAAATTGTACAATTGTTGTCAATATAATGGAATTTTATACGACTGTCATACATGTGAGAGATTAAACTAGCTTTAAAACCAAATCAGTAATATGACAGTCGTTGTCAATTCGTTTGATGTGAATGACCTATTGATTTTGTCATTTGATTAGGGAATTTCCGTTTTGTATTTTCTTCAGTATTTTTGTGATTATACTTTTTTCAAAAAATTCAAAATCTTATGAAATTATGTGTCATTAAAACGATCGCTGTTGTTCAACAGATGCATTTACTTTTGAATTGCAATCAGGAGGCGATGTTGCATGTCACTTTTCTGTATGTTCCGGCTCTGCCATTTACACAACTTAACGATGGGTTTTGGGCTTCTCTATTCACGGGTCACAACCACACCTCATTAACTACAAAAATCAAGTCAAGAAAATAATGAAAATGCTGGCTCAAAGTTTTTAATAAGAAATGGAGAATGTTCCTTTAGCAAATATTTTTATTTCAAAATGAACTAATAGTGACCTTTTCCGTACATATGCACTTGTGTTTTTTTTTATAGCTTCCTTTGAAATAGTTTAAAATACATAAATGTAACTTTGTCATTTTAAAACAAACATTTCAAGGTGTAGTTAATATGACCTTGTTTTACTACAGGTAATACAAACTTTTATAGCATCCGTATGATATTCATTTGGCGATAAACCAAATTATATAAACAAAAGAGAAAACGGCACGATTGATATCTTCAATTTTAAGAGAAGATACCTTTTTAAACACTTGAAATACATTAACTGGACATTTCGTTACATTTCGTGTTCTTCTAACTACACGAAAAAATGGGCAAATAATTGATCATTTTGTCATTTACGTTTAATTGTATGTTCTCATTTACTTGGAACACACCATTGATATACAATGGACCAGGGAAGGACTGAAAGAGTATAGCTCCATTTTTAGCTCACCTGGCCCACAGGGCCAAGTGAGCTTTTCTCATCACTTGGCGTCCGTCGTCCGTCGTCCGTCGTCCGTCGTCGTCGTCCGTCGTCCGTCGTCCGTCGTCGTTAACTTTTACAAAAATCTTCTCCTCTGAAACTACTGGGCCAAATTAAACTAAACTTGGCCACAATCATCATTGGGGTATCTAGTTTAAAAATGTGTGGTGTGACCCGGCCAACCAACCAAGATGGCCGCCATGGCTAAAAATAGAACATAGGTGTAAAATGCAGTTTTTGGCTTATAACTCAAAAACCAAAGCATTTAGAGCAAATCTGACAGGGGTAAAATTGTTTATCAGGTCACGATCTAACTGCCCTCAAATTTTCAGATGAATCCGACAACCCGTTGTTGGGTTGCTGCCCCTGAATTGGTAATTTTAAGGAATTTTTGTTGTTTTTGGTTATTATCTTGAATATTATTTTAAATAGAGATGAACTGTAAACAGCAATAGTGTTCAGCAAAGTAGGATTTACAAATGAGTCAACATGACCAAAATGGTCAGTTGACCCCTTTAGGAGTTATTAATCTTTATAGTCAATTTTTAACCATTTTTCGTAAAGATTAGTAATCTTTTACAAAAATCTTCTGCTCTGAAACTACTGGGCGAAATTAATCCAAACTTGGCCACAATCATCTTTGGGGTATTTAGTTTAAAAATGTGCGGCGTGACCTGGCCAACCAACCAAGATGGCCGTCATGGCTAAAAATAGAACATAGGGGTAAAATGCAGTTTTTGGAGTATAACTCAAAAACCAAAGCATTTAGAGCAAATCTGACATGGAGTAAAAGTGTTTATCAGGTTAAGATGTATCTGCCCTGAAATTTTCAGATGAATTAGACAACTGGTTGTTGGGTTGCTGCCCCTCAATTGGTAATTTTAAGGAAATTTTGCTGTTTTTTGTTATTATCTTGAATATTATTATAGATAGAGATAAACTGTAAACAGCAATACTGTTCAGCAAAGTAAGATCTACAAATAAGTCAACATGACCAAAATTGTCAGAGAACTCCTTAAGGAGTTGTTGTCCTTTATAGTCAATATTGAACAACTTTTCGTCATTTTTGTAAAAGAGGGACGAAAGATACCAAAGGGACAGTCAAACTCATAAATCTAAGACAAACTGACAACGCCATGGAAAAATGAAAAATGAAAAAGACAAACAAACAACAGCACACACGACACAACATAAAAAATTAAAGAATAAACAACACGAACCCCACCAAAAAACTAGGGGTGATCTCAGGTGCTCCGGAAGGGTAAGCAGATCCTGCTCCACATGCGGCACCCGTCGTGTTGCTTATGTGATAACAAATCCGGTAAATAGTCTAATTCGGTAGGTCACATTCTTGTAACTTGCACAAAAATCTTCTTAACTAAAACTAATTATTGGGCCAAATTTCACCAAACTTGGCCACAATCATTTCTAAGGTATCTATTTAAAAAAAAGTGTCTAATGACCCTGCCTACCAACCAAGATGGCCGACATAAGTAAATACAGTAACAGGTGAGCGACACAGGCTCTTGAGAATCTCTAGTTCACTTTACTGGTCAGACTAAGCATCTTTTCTTAGTAATCAAATTACAACTTGTATCAAACGATTGACCAATTAGTTAGTTAGTTTTTAATGCCACTTTCAGCACTATTGACTCGTTTTGGCATGTAATTTCTCCTTATTTTGTAATTGTGTATCGTCAATAACAAGCAGAAACGACACTGCGGGTACGGGATTTTGTCGCTGTATTGAATGCCCATCTGTGGCTTGCAGCTGTTCTTTTGTCGGGTTGTTGTCTTTTTAACACATATCATATTTTTGTGCTTTATTCTAGAATTGATAATTGTTTTTGTTTTCCTATTTATTTAAATCGATTTTTTTCTAATTGACATATTATATAACTGTTCCAACGACAAAAACAAGAATGCGACTATTTTTGTTTATAAATCTATAGCAATCAATGTGAATGCCGAAACTATAACGCGTTTTTTCATGTTGATAAACAATTTTATTAAAGCATTAAGTTATTGAAAGAAAATATTTTATAAATCATAAACACTTTGCATTGCAACAATGTCATAATGTGGATTCCGCGTTTCGCGACTATCAGTGTATCAGTACTTTCGCTAACATTCATTGATAAATTACATAAATGCAATTGCAAAATGACTAATATATTTTCATTCTGTAGGGTTTTGTCTTAATGAAATAAAAATGCGAAAACTCATCTTGTGTACATGTTAACTTGTGTTGTGTCAAAAATATTAACTTCAAAGTTGAGTAATTTTTATAAAAAAGTTCTAGCAAAATCGCATAAAATTCCTCGTGTAAATTTGTAAAACCAGCATACACTAATGAATTTTAAAAATATTTGTCACTTGAATTGAAAGTATTTGATTTAATATCTAATTCGTGTATAATCTTCAGCTACCGAAAATCTTTTCTTTCTAAGTATTTGGTTAAAAGGCAATAGTATATGCGTTCATCCTATTTGTGTTTTTACTCATTTGGACCTTGGCATACTAATTGCTCGACTCATTCATTTCATCTACTCTCTTGATTGTGTGGAAACCCGATATAAAATTAGTATCTACAACGTAGTTTCTATGTTCAATAATTCAAGCAGTTTTCATGTTACACATTCAAAATAATCGCACAATGTTTCATGGTGTGTGAAATACATTTGAAGATGATCTGACGTTGTGCACCTTCCAATCTTGCCTTATTATTATTATGTTTCAAAATGACACATAGCCATACCAGCACTAAACTAACTTTTTTATATTCTATAAAAAAAATTGAGAATTGTTGCGGAATCAGAATCTTTAGAACTTTGGAGTTAAGGATAATTGATTCTATGATCATCTTTAGTTATTTAAGCATGAAAACTAATTTATTGTATTTACTTGGGATTTTTTTTTACGTACCATATCCATTATACAATATCCCAATGTACCTTTAACACATCGAACTCTTACATTATATTTTGATTGAATTTATATTATGTACGATGGGTCATGAAATTGATGTATAAATTTTAAGGTAAGTTTTGTATGTGTGTTCCAATAGCTTGTAAAACAGGGCTTATCTAATGATCTACTTAAATATTATTGGAACTTTGGTGCAGAGAAACATTGCTCGTTAGTTTGTACGACATATGACAGCTGATTGAAACATGTTTTGTAGCGTTAAAGGTTTTGTTTCTATCAGTCTATCAGCCAATGATAGCTTGTTTGTTTTGTTTACTAGCTTTATTTATTAATTTTGAACTATGTATAAGATAAAATTGAGAATGGAAATGGGGAATGTGTCAAAGAGACAATGGTATGGAGAATTGTTTAATAACATTAACGTAAAAACGATATTCGAGCTAAGAAGAATTTCTTTTTGGAATTTTGGATCCTCCATGCTGTTCACCTTTACACTTATTTGGCTTTATAAATATTTTGATATGAGCGTCATTGATGAGTCTTATGTAGACGAAACGCGCGTCTGGCGTACACAATTATAATCCTGGTACCTTTGATAACTATTTACACCACTGGGTCGATGCCACTGCTGGCGGACGTTTCGTCCCCGAGGGCATCACCAGACCAGTAGTCAACACTTCGGTGTTAACATGAATATTAATAATGTGGTCATTTTTATAAATTTCCCATTTACAAAACTTTGATTTTGTCGAAAAACTAAGGATTTTTTTTTATCCCAGGCATAGATTACCTAGCCGTATTTGGCACAACTTTTTTGAATTTTGGATCCTCAATGCTCTTCAACTTTGTACTTGTTTGGCTTTATAAATATTTTGATATGAGCGTCACTGGTGAGTCTTATGAAGACAAAACGCGCGTCTGGCGTACTAACTTATAATCCTGGTACCTTCGATAACTATCATTTATTATGTATGTGCCATCTGCAACATATTTTCATCCTTAAAAAAAGTCAACTAAGTAGCTCCAGGAAACATCTGTTTGTACGTGAAAGTAATGTTCAATTTTCGTGTATATGTCTTATATGTATTGTTTTACACACAGTTTATGTTCTTCATCCGATATTTTCATTCTCATGAGATATATTTGAATTTAGTGTATATTGCAGCAGTCTTGAAACTGTTGATCCCTAAAATTTCCATTGAGAAGTTTCAGAGTAGCAGTACAGCTAGTCTTTTGTTCACATCTATATCTCCATCCTGTAATGATCCTACTCCAATCGAGGTATCGTTCAACTTCAGTACAATCCCTTCTGGCATCCTGGGGGAAAATGTAAAATATAGAATGTGATTAATGAGGATGATAATTTTCAGACTTAGATTGATCTTGGTTTTCTTTATTTAGCATACTTTTCTTCCCTTATTCCCAAAGTATGAGTACTACTTAAAGAGTATACAAATAATGAACTGTGTTGTAAGAAAGAAGATGTGGTATGATTGCCAATGAGACAACAAGATACCAAAATGACACAGAAATTAACAACTTTAGGTCACCGTACGGCCTTCAAAGCCCATACCGCATAGTCAGCTATTAAATTCCCCGAAATGTCAATATAAAACAATTCTAACGAGAAAACTAACGGCCTCATCTAAGTACAAAAAGTGAACGAAAAACAAATATGATTGCCAAAGAGACAACTTTTCACGGCAGTTCAAAAGACGATGATAAGGATTTATTGGTCATCACACGATCTAAAACAATAAGAAAAACCTTAGTGTATAGCATGCAATAAAATATATAACATGAAAAATATTTTGATGTTGGTGGAGATATTTGATATTCTCTTTAATATATTTTCGCAACTTTTTATGAGACGATTCAAAATTTACTGACTAGCAGATACTATATGTTTGGGTAGATGTGTTGCTATCTTGATCACGTTTACCAATATCATTTCGGGTCATCTGTACAGTAGCCCTCGTACGAATGTGGTATTTTCTTGCTTTTTGAAGACCAATTGATGGACTTCGGCTATTTTTCTGCTTTTGGTTGGGTTGTTGTCTCTTAGACACATTCACCAATTCTTTCCTCAATTTCATTTCCTTTTGTTTGAATTCTGTTATGTACTTACAGAGCTATCCCATGTGACTATGGTAGGCGTGGCATATCCAATCTGGACATAATAAAAGACAGGGTTTTGACCATTGCAAGAATGACTTATTATGTCTAATCTTGTAACATCAGGAGCAGGTCCACCATCAGTTACATGCCATAAAGACATCGAAAGAACAATAATGGATACTATGTCCTACAAAAAGTTGTCCATTATCAGATCATGTCTTAATCCAGTCATATAATACAATATAAAATGAAGTTTTCGATATGATAGAATCTCTAAAGGAAATCAAATAAATTCACACAGTTTGATTCGACTGGGGTCTAATAATGTATATATGATAATAATAATAACTTATTTATTTCAATACATATACTTTTCAACGTCTTTCAAAAGAAGGTTGTTATAAATGTAGTATCAGAATAAAACCAGGTTCTACTGCAAGAAGCAAATCAACCCATTCCTGAAAAGAAGCAATTACAGCAAGGATCACTAATATTTATAGCTCGAACTCTATAGTTTTAAACGTCCAAAAAGTCTTCATATGTTCTAGTCATAGCAAAAAGAGTGAGATATAGTAATAATATAGAGGAAATGTGTTATGATTGCCAACATGACATCTATCTTCATAAATTGAAATGAAGTAGTTGAAAGCAATCACAGGCAACAATATGGATTTCAAATATGAAAAACCCGAAACTGTATAGTCAGCTATAAAATGTCACCTCATGCAAAATATGAAACCTTTCAAATGGGAAAACATAACGATATAATTGTTTTATGAAAATCAGAAATGAGAGACATGAACCAACGATATATAATCACTGAACAACCGACTCCTGAATAGGAACAATCTCATATAGTCTGTGGATAAAACCTGTAGCCATCCCTGTCCTAACCCGAGACATCTGGCTCTATCCCTACACTAACCTGAGAAGTGGTATAACAGTACAACATAAAAGCTTACTACAAACATAGGTGGCAAAGAGCGTAATTCATCATCCCGAAATAAATCCGGAAAACATGTACAAAAATCGTTGACCAGACTTGGCAGGATATGTATACATCCCTAAAAAACATTGACACTTAGTGCAGATATGAGCGTACCATCAGCTACTGATAGCAAGTTCTAAATCACTTAAAAGTAAATATCTATTAGTACGCATCAAACTTCCAATAAATTTGGTGTAAAAACGACATTGACAGTCGGTGAATCACATAACAGGTTCAATGCCAAAATATAGGTATCGACCAATTGCATTAGCATGAATGTGACTTTTACAATTAATCGTCTTACCTAAGTCGTTATTTTTATCTTCGCGTTGTTTAGGAGCACACTAAAATCATCCTTACTCTTAGGATTCAACCCATTGTCCTTATTTGTCCGTCAATGTTTTCAGTCATCGATTTAGTCAAGCCATTGCCTCTGCCACTTGTTTGTTTATAAAGCCAGAAAATTTTTATAACTCGGAAATTTTCCTTACACTAGGAAATATTTTTGAAGTTACCGACGTGCCTGGTTTTCTTATGGGTAGAAACTGTAAGATTTTAGAAGAAAAACACAGATAACTTTGATAAAATGGCAGTTGTTTTCAAATAGTCCGTTTTATGAATGTTGACGTTAGGTTTTTGAGACAACAATAATAAAAATAATACTACGACACAACTAGTGCGATATAAATGATGTTCTGCATCGTGACAATAAATGTTGCTAAAGTTATCCAAGAGTTTTTGTAAAAACACCATACTTTCGATATTTATCATGAATACATTATATACGTTGAAAACATGTATGTATTTAATCGTGATTTCCAAATACTGTAGCTATTAATATTGTTACATTCATGTAGCTGAAAAGATATACGTTAGCAAGGTGAAATAATTCATCTTTTTATACAAATCTGAAATGAAATTGTAAAACATTAAAAAATTAACGATGAATACAACTTCAATTTTAAACCATGTGTAGTTTAATCACGATAGCGGTGATTAAACTTTGCATGGTTTTGATTTTGATTTTGAATTCATCAAACATATTCAATTAAAAAAGTCTTTTTTTTTTAGAAAGTAGTGGGGTCATTTCCCGAAACAGAAGATATTTTTTGGACAAATCTATGCTGAAAATTATAATTTCCAATCATAAAAAGTGTTTGCCTCTATTCCCTTTTTGAATACGCCCCCTGTATGTGTGTGTGTGAGGTTCTTATCTAATAATGTGCGTATTAAAACGATGACTGTGTGTGTGTCAAAAGAGGGACGAAAGATACCAGAGGGACATTCTCATAAATCGAAAATAAACTGACAACTTCATGGTTAAATTGAAAAAGACAAACAGACAAACAATAGTTCACATGACACAACATAGAAAACTAAAGAATACGCAACGCGAAACCTACCAAAATTTGGGGGTGATCTTAGGTGCTACGGAAGGGTGAGCAGATCCTGCTCTACATGTAGCACCCGTCGTGTTGCTCCTGTTATAACAGAACCGGTAAATAGTCACATTCATGAAAAGGACGGGAATTGTAGTGACGACGTAGGGAACATATCCGATATCATCCGAGAAACGGTAACTCAACCAACTCGTGATGGCGTCCGTAAAATCAAAGGTTTTCCGTTGTGCCTTATAATGTTGTGGTATAGTACTCTGCATTGGTGCAGCGTGGAGCAAACACCAATCAAGTACGAGTTTATGTACAATAGATGCTTTAAATATATTATCAGTAAAAAGAATATAAAATTTAAAACTTATTTTGCTTAAAAAGACGAATAACTGTCTGAGTATGGGAGTACTCACATAATGATAAATGTAAAGATAAAGCCAATAAATTAACTATACCTTGTTTCTGGGATTTATCGAAGGCACTGAAAAACCTCGTCCGAATCTTTTTAAAGAAATTCTGTTTCAGATCTAGCTTTTATAGCTTTTAAGGAAACCCCAAATCCTGCTGTTGTTAGTCAATAATCTAACCAGGTACAAACTAGAATTATCCAAACTTGAGTATCTATAGTGTACTACTTGGATTGTGTTTATCAGGTAAGATAGGTCAATATGCGTAATTTATTTTCAGTAGGCGGTAATGGTAACATTTGCGTCTGTATCTCAGTCCATATCGTAAACTTAGATATGTATATAACGTGTTCCAAACCTGAGACTTTCACATATGTTCTTACATTTTTTGGGTACGAAGTGAGATTTTTTTCCCGTAAATTTTCTCACCCCGAAAATCTTTTTGTGATGACCCACCAGGCGATAAAAAATAAACTTGTTTCATAGTGAAAGTTCTTTGAAAAATTTGCACATTGTAAACATTACATATCTTGAGTCCAAGTTTTTTACACATTTATTCTATGGTCCTTTCACATTTCAAATTAACCCAAATGGTTAAGCTCAGTCACGTGTAAAAATTAGAAACGTGTTCAATTTCACTATACAGAGATTTTTGTTTAAGCACAACTTTTGAATTCCCCACTTTGAATGTGCATAAGGGATCTTAACACAGATGGGTGTTCTTTGTCTAGTGTGATCACGTGCAGAGGCGGATTAAGGGGGCCCCGGGGGCCCGGCCCTTTTTTTGGGAAAAATTTGGTTGCTTATAAAGGGAATCACTGAATCGTGACCCCCTCTTATGCAGCCAGTAACCCCCCCACTTATGAAAAATTCTAGATCCGCCAGTGACGTGTTTGTAGTTATTATGATGTTAAATTAAAACAAACAGACTACTGGTAAATCGTTTGGCAGATGTTTGATTGATTGATTGATTGTTGGTTACTTTATAATTTAGAATAAATACACCTACAAATGAAAATGTCAAGTGGAATGTAAACACGGACCATCATATGTTGTACTCGAAAAAATACTTGAAAAGATACTGAATCCATGTGATGAAAAATATAAAATGTATCTTTAGCAATTTTGAAAGGAATAAACTAGTAGTAAACTTTTCAGTATATATGTAGTGCACAATTTAGCATGTATACATGTTTTTACGTCAGATTATTATTTTGTTTCAACCGTCCTTCTCCATAGAATGTTTATTTGAAATTAAACGACAACGTAACATGAATATATTGTTGACTATTGCGTATGATGTGTTTAAGCTTCTGAATTTTCCATTTATTAGAGACTCTCCGTATTGAATTTTCCTTGGAGTTCAGTATTGTTGTGGTTTTTATTATTTGTAGGGCCAAGTGTATATATGTTGTGCTTAAATTTTACAATTTGTACAAATGATAAGTTGTACAAAAAAATGTGCAAAACAATTGTACATAATAATTTGTATTTTGACTTTATACAAATAACAATTTGTACAAAAAGTGCCTGTACAAATAATAATATGTACAAAACGTGCCGAAAATTCATTTATAACTTGTACAATAATTTATAATACGGTTTCGGGTGAAAAATAGCATTGATACAAACGATAGAAAAGTTATTTGATAATTAAACAGCAAACCTTATGGACAAAATACAAAGATAGTTCTTTATAATTGTTTTAGCAGGCAAATGAATTACGGCATCGGGAATTGCACAACATCTTTTACTCTCCCATTTAACTCCTTTTGAACACTTTGTAATGGATACTTACTTTGAGGTCGATTGCTTTGGTGCGAAAGCTATGTATCCAGCTGTTTATGTACATTCTTTTAGTAATTTATCCCGTATAGGAAATAGTGTAAGTATGAATGGCATTGTTGACTAGTAGGCTAAATTTGTCCAAAGTGTTCTGCACTAGCAGTGAATGAAACATAAAAGAACAGTCATGTGTACATAATGGGCGGATAGCTAAATTGAAATATGACAATGACATTAAAACACAGATCATTCGTATAGGAAGCATGCGCTATATGGCCAATAGATATAAGACAAATTACTTACCAAAACAAAAACGAGACAGTAAGTATCAGAAGTTAATTTTATTATATATATTTCCTTAGTATGATCGTGCCCCAACTGATCCTCGAAATACCAGATGCATAAATGTCAAATCTGTCATTTTGGGTACCAAATTGCAACAGCTGTATGGATTTTAACAGGAAATGTATTCGTCTTAAAGTATAATTGAAACTGTGGTGAAAGACACAGTTTTATTCACAACAATGCTTCCTTAGTCTTAACTTTTGCTACGCGAAGCAGTTAAAACATGTTTCTTTCATGTAAATGAAAATCAAAGGTGGATACAACTCTTGAAAATTTTAATGTGAAATCCAAACGATGGTGCGCAATTTCCGATTCCTTAATTTACTCACCACAAAATAATGATAAAGAACCACTTTTTTAATTTTTTAACTAAGGTGTGCTATAAACCATTTTACGACTTACAAGCGAATTTCTGAAAATTTCTGTAATCTATATAGCTATACAGACGCATTTTGTAAAAAGTCAACATACAAATCATGATTTGTACAACTTTTTCATACAACTTTTAATTGATACAAAAGGATAACTTGTACATAACAATAATACACTTGGGCCAACACAAAAGTTCAAATATGTTTATGCTTCGTTGTCGTGTAATTCAAAACAAACATTTCAAGGTGAAGGAGTTGATAAAACTATAGGAAATACAAGTATGCGTCATCGAACTTGGGTTTTCTACATGTTATGTAAATTCTTTTAGCATCCGTATGAATTACATATGATACAAAACACAATCATGTAATCAAAGCAGATTGTGGCATAATTAATACATTTCTAGTAACTAAAGGCTTTGAATGAATCGAAATACAGATACATCCTATATTTGACAAGCAATTTGTGACGATGAAACTTTTAGAGTATCGATCTTTAATCCCGAGTTTACTTTGACATAAGATATGATTGCATTCACTGAAGTATGGGTATATTGAGTGACAGGACATCATCATAAATATATATATACAAGATAACATGGCGAAATGCGTTAAGAAGAAGGATGTGCATGAATGATAAATTATGCTTCGTCTGCGTTTAAAACAAGTCGACCAGTAGATTTACACTGTTAGCCAAACTCAACAAATGAAATTTGCGTCGTTAAAAAGGCCACCATTTGATTATAACTTCTTCGGTGTATTTATTATAACAATCAGTGCGGTCCTCCAAAAAATTATCTTAAAAGATAAATGTAATATGTGGTCGAACTCCCACTTTTATAGAAAAAGCATTGTTAAATAAAAAGATGTAGACATAGATCTTTAAATTGAGCTACGGGAATAGAAATATAGAGAGTAGCAACATCTAATATTGATATTATTGAAAATTGTTATGAACAGATTGAAGCTTTTATATAGATCTTTGCACATTTTAAGAATCGAAATTTGATTGTTTGAGTAAATCTATTATTCTTAATTCTATAAAGTAAATTCACAAAAATACTGAAGACCGGGGAAAATTCAAAACGGAAAATTCCTAATCAAATGGCAAAACCAAAAGCTCAAACACAACAAACGAATCCGATGCTTTATACTATCTTGGATGCATATCATGTTTATTGGTATTTGTTAATTGGATATTTAAAACCCAATTTTACCTAAACCATAAATAAAAGAACCAGTTGTCCTCAAAAATAAAAACAACAGATCATATCAGAGATCGACACGGAAACGGATCTAACACCTAAATAGACAGTTATCAATGTAAATGTTGTATTTAGATTTTAAATAAGGTGTGGATGGGTTAAAGTTAGGGTTAACAGATGTTCTACTTACTGGACAGACATACGAGACTATTGTAAGATTGTTTGTAATAACAGTTTAGATAAAGTACTTGTAGTTCACATTGACTTGGTTTGATCGTATATCGTTAGACCTTATATAGTCAAAAAGACATAATGCATTTTTAGTTCAAATCTGTATTATTTGGTGGAAAGGAAATCTACATTCTAATATATATTAGATTAAATTAAAAAGAAAAGTTAATACATATTATGGAACAAATAACAAATGATACTGTGATGTTATATTTAAGCATATTATGAATTTTGTTGATTCTTTAACATGTTATGACATCGAAATCACAAACGTTGCTTTCAATGATTGACGGGTATTTAAAATATGCAAATCTTCAAGTAGTTTATCTCTATCCAGTTTATTTCCTGATTTTGGATTCGTTAAAAACTTTTCATTTGAGTGTTAATCTATTTGTCGAAATATGCATATGTATCAACAGTATCTGATGTATCGACAGTATCTGATACATCAACATAAGTGCGATTGGATGATATTTGAGTCTTGAGTTCTTGTATTAGTTAGGAATTTAACATATAAAGCAACACCGTCCGTTCTTATTATAAATGTTAATCGGGCTTCACATAATGCTACGTAATCAGATTATTTGATTTTGATAAATCGATTGAGATAAAACGGGCTACAAACTGAAACCGAGAGAAACACATCAATTATAAGAGGGAACAAAGAACAGGAACAGCGGAGTGCAACAAAAACAAACGCCAACATACATAGAAACTATTTGATAATAACTAACATATTCCTGACTTGGTTTTTGACATTTCAAAACATATGGTGGGTTAAACATGTTTTATTAGCTATTCTAAGCTAAAGCTTTTAACAACACTAGCACACGTGAGAACATTCATCACAGAAAAGCACACAAACATATAATATGATAATCAACAAACCATGCAAACTGTAAAACAACAACGAACATATTCCATCAACGATAGACACTACAGAATATCAGAAACAATGATGTGCTTTCGTAACTAGCATGCAATTTCGAACTTTGTACAATTATGAATACTGTTATGATATTGTAATTATTATGTTTATTTATGTTGGCCTAATTTGTGTTGTATGGCCTGATAGTTGTTTACCAAATAATCTTATAACTGTGCAGTTTAGGAATCACTGGAACAATCACAGAATGATTGGAACTTTCCAGAATGATCCTTATAAAAGATGCGTAATTTAAACTTCTACGTTATTCCAGAAACTTCCGTTGTAACTTTCCAGGATTTTCCACAATGTTCCATAATAGAGTGTTCTAGAATTTTCCATGACAACACTATATATACAGACACTAAAGTTAAACTCTCATAATTAAACTTGGACATAGACATTGATAGACATTAGTATTCACAGCATTTGGATTGACACTTTTATTCTACAAACAATATCATACTGGATTGTGACATTAGTGGTGAACGTAATATTCAAATTGGATTCCGAAAGATTTCCGGATACAGATAAAGATAACAGATTGGACTGATATTTTGACAGTTAAGTTAACAGTAATATTTGTGTAATACCTTTTGTAAACTTTTGTATATTAAATATTGTTAAATTTTACTATTGATTTGTGTCTTTTGTTGGCTACAATTTAAAGGCGATTTCTGGCCGTAACAGAAATTGGGGGCTCGTCCTGGGATCTTAAAAATATTTTTTCAAAATTTGTTTAGTATTTGTAATATAACTAGCCAACAAAATTCTACAAAATGGCATTTGATGCTGGTAAATTTTTGAAAACGCCAGACCTGGAGAGTTTTGATAATTTAAAGAAAGACGAATTAGTGTTGCTTGCTAAACATCTGCAGTTAGATTTTAAAATATCTATGAGAAAACAAATTATAAAAAATTTGGTTATAGACAAATTAGTTGACGCAGAAATTTTAGGTGAAGAGGCTCTTGAACTTAAGGTCGAAAATGTAGATGCCTTTAAATTAAAACAGCTTGAATTAGAACATGAATTTAAATTAAAACAAGCAGAACTGGAAATGAAGGAAAGGTTAGAAATGGAAAAGAAAGAAAAAGAAGATGAATTTAAATTAAAAGAACTGGAAATGAAGGAGAGGGAGAAAATAAAAGAACTTGAAATGAGAGAAAGGCTAGAGATGGAAAAACTGAAAATTGAAATAATTAAAGAAGAAAGCAACTCTAAAGTCCTATCAAAATCAGATTATTTTGATGCAGCAAAAAATATACGTTTGGTTCCCAGATTTTGTGAAAAAACAGTTGATAAATATTTTCCACAGTTTGAGAAAATTGCTCGTAATTTGAATTGGCCAAAGCCATATTGGACTACAATGCTACAAAGTGTTTTTGAGGGAAAGGCCGCTGAAATATACTCCGCACTTCCATCAGAAAAAAGTTCCGATTATGACACTGTGAAACAGGAAGTTTTGAAAGCCTATGAGCTAGTACCAGAAGCATATAGACAGAAATTTAGATCTTATAAAAAATTTGATTCACAAACCTATGTGGAATTTGCTCGGGAAAAAGAAGATCTATTTGATAAATGGCTTACTTCAAAGAAAACAGATAACAATTTTGATAACCTAAGACAATTGATGTTATTAGAAGAGTTCAAACAATGTGTTCATTTAGACTTAAAAACACATTTAGACGACAAAACTGTTGGGACAATACATGATGCAGCTGTAATTTCAGATAATTATACTCTTTCACATAAAAGAAGTTTCAAGGGTCAAAATGTTAATACTTCCAGTGGAAATTACAAAAATCAAAGCACTGAGCATACTGATAGTAAGCCTGTTCCACAGAATAAGAGTCAGTCCAGTTATAATATGTCTAGTCCAAAATTTGATACTTTTGAGAAGAAGTCACTGACTTGTGCTTATTGTAAGAAGATTGGTCACCTGATGGCTGATTGTTTTAGACTCCAGAAGAAGAATGAACGAGATAATAAGCCGAAGTCCAGTGCGTGTACGACACCTTATATTACCAGTACGTTGGAATGTCCTGCGAGTCAGGCTTTTAAGTCCAGTTTTTGTGATTACATGGAGGAATATAAACCCTTTATGTCTGATGGGTTTATTTCTATTGTTGATGATACCACTCTTCAGCCTATTAAGATTTTACGGGACACGGGAGCTTCTCAGTCATTATTGTTAGAAGGTGTGTTGCCTTTGTCCGAGAAGACTTCTGTTGGTGCCTCCGTTTTGTTACAAGGTGTAGAGTTAGGTTGTATAGATGTTCCTCTCCATCGAATTTATCTGAAATCAGATTTGATAACTGGACCAGTTGTTGTGGGTGTTCGTCCTAATCTCCCTGTTGAGGGTGTTACATTATTGCTAGGAAATGATCTAGCTAGGAACAAAGTGGTTGCTGAACCAATTGTTACCAGTGAACCGGTGGTGGATTTTAAATCACCTGAAGATGATGCTGAATTGTATCCAGCTTGTGTTGTTACTAGGGCGATGGCTAGAAAACAACAAAATGAGATTTTGCAAGAAGACAAGTTTGATTACATGGACCTTTCTGACACTTTTATAGCTGACATTGAAGGTCCTGGTAGCTCAGAAAAGGCCATTACAAAACCACCTAGTGTTAACAAGAATGTTATTATGCCATGGCCAGACGTTACCAGCCATTCATTAGACCGAAAGAATTTATTTGAAGAACAACATAAAGACCCTGAGGTTCTTCAGCTCAGCCAGAGAGCTCAACCACAAGAGGAAGCAGACAAAGTGGCCGAATGCTATTACCATCAGGACGGCATTTTAATGAGGAAGTGGAGGCCTCCTGATGCTACCCCAGAGGAGGAATGGAGAGTAGTGTACCAAGTGGTGGTGCCTAAAGTTTATAGGCAAGAAATTATTGGTCTTGCCCATGACACCCCCTTGGCTGGACACTTAGGTATAAGGAAGACTTGCCTAAAAATATTGCAACATTTCTACTGGCCCAGACTTAGAAACGATGTTGCAGAATACTGCAAATCATGCCATATATGCCAGGTTGTTGGTAAGCCTAACCAGAAAATACCACCAGCACCTCTTCTGCCTATTCCAGCCTTTGACGAACCTTTCAGTAGAGTTCTGATTGACTGCGTTGGACCTTTACCAAAGACCAAGACTGGAAATGCGTATTTATTGACGATCATGTGTACATCTACCCGCTTTCCTGAAGCTATTCCGCTCAGAAATATCAAGACACCTACTATCGTCAAAGCTTTGATCAAATTTTTCACATTAGTAGGACTTCCTAAGTCTATACAGTCCGACCAGGGATCAAATTTCATGTCGGGTTTATTTCAGCAAGTCGTATACCAGTTAGGGATTGCTCAGTACAGATCAAGTGCTTATCATCCAGAATCTCAAGGTGCCTTAGAACGTTTTCATCAAACATTGAAGAACATGATTAGAACGTTTTGTCTTCAATTTGACAGAGACTGGGATGATGGAGTTCACTTTCTACTTTTTGCGGTTCGAGAGGCTGTTCAAGAATCCCTTGGATTTAGTCCCTTTGAGTTGGTATTTGGTCATACTGTAAGGGGACCGTTAAAACTGATTAAGGAAAAGTGGCTTACTGAACATACTGACTTGAATCTTTTAGACTATGTATCTAGATTTAAAGAAAAATTGTTTACTGCTTGTCAAATTGCTCAGAAAAACTTAAAAAATGTACAGAACAAGATGAAAATATGGTATGATAAAGATGCCAGGGACAGAATTTTTGAGCCTGGTGATAAGGTACTTGTATTTCTGCCAGTCCCTGGACATCCTTTACAGGCTAAGTATTGTGGTCCTTATACAATAGAGAGTAAAATTAATGATTTGAATTATATTGTAAAAACTCCAGGTCGGCGCAAACAAAATAGAGTGTGTCATATTAATATGTTAAAACCATATTTTGAGCGTACTAATGTTCTATGTGATAGTAAACCAGTTGCCACTTTAGGCATGGTTAAATTTGAGAACAATCATGACAAACCAGATGTAATTGAACCACCTTTTAGTTCTAAAACTTTGGAAGAGACAGTTAGATTGAAAAATTCAGAAATTTTGTCAAATTTAGACTCAAAACTTGCACATCTGTCTTTTGATCATAGAGAAGAAATAAAAACTTTGGTATTTTCTTATAAAAATCTTTTTCCAGATGTGCCAAACAAAACCACTGCTGTTTGTCATGATGTTGATGTAGGAGATGCTTCTCCAATTAAGCAACATCCTTACAGGCTCAATCCACTCAAACTTGAAGTTATGAGAAAAGAAATTAAATATATGCTTGACAATGATATTATTGAGCCGAGTAACAGTGAATGGAGCTCTCCTTGTCTCCTTGTGCCAAAACCAGATAAAACTTTTCGTTTCGTGACTGATTTCAGAAAAGTAAATTCAGTCTCAAAATCTGATTCCTATCCGATTCCAAGGATAGACGATTGTATTGACAATATTGGTCAAGCAAAATTTGTGAGCAAATTTGATTTATTGAAAGGTTATTGGCAAGTTCCATTGACACAGAGAGCTCGTGAAATATCAGCTTTTGTTACACCAGATGGCTTATTTCAATATACTGTAATGCCATTTGGCATGAAAAGTGCTCCAGCTACATTTCAAAGAATGATCAATAATGTTATAAAAGATTTAGACTGTTGTTATGCTTATATTGATGATCTTATTGTATGTAGTGATAGCTGGGAACAGCATTTAACACATTTGTATGATACTTTTGATAGATTGTCACATTCAAATTTGACTGTTAATCTTGGTAAAAGTGAATTTTGTCAGGCCACTGTTGATTATTTAGGGCATACAGTTGGCCAAGGTCAAGTAAAACCTATTATGGCTAAAGTGGAAGCTATTTCCAAATTTCCACCTCCTACAAATAGAAAACAACTTATGAGATATTTAGGCATGATAGGATTTTACAGGAAATTCTGTTCAAATTTTGCTACTGTTGTTCAACCATTGACTCATCTTTTACGAAAAGATTCTAAATTTATCTGGAGTGAAAATTGTCAAAAAGCTTTTGAAAATAGCAAATCACTTTTAATCAATAGTCCAGTTCTGATTACTCCAGACTTTGAAAAACAATTTAAACTTGCCGTTGATGCAAGCGATGTAGGAATTGGAGCTGTTTTATATCAAGAGACAGATGATAATGTTGAAAAACCTATATCATATTTTTCTAAGAAATTAGATAAACATCAGAAAAATTATTCAACTATTGAAAAAGAGTGTTTTGCAATGTTGTCAGCACTTCAACATTTTGATGTATATTTGAATCCCACTCTTTATCCTATTCTTGTTTATACTGATCATAATCCTCTCACCTTCATGCATAAAATGAGAAACAAGAATCAGAGGTTGACTAGGTGGAGTTTATTGTTACAGGAATATGATGTAATTGTAAAACATATTAAGGGTAAAGATAATGTAATAGCTGATGCTTTATCTAGAGCTTATTAAATCACTTTGTATATATAATGTATTTTTGTTCATATTATTCATGATAAGTTTTTGTTACACTAAAACTTCTTTTAAGGGGGGAGGTGTTATGATATTGTAATTATTATGTTTATTTATGTTGGCCTAATTTGTGTTGTATGGCCTGATAGTTGTTTACCAAATAATCTTATAACTGTGCAGTTTAGGAATCACTGGAACAATCACAGAATGATTGGAACTTTCCAGAATGATCCTTATAAAAGATGCGTAATTTAAACTTCTACGTTATTCCAGAAACTTCCGTTGTAACTTTCCAGGATTTTCCACAATGTTCCATAATAGAGTGTTCTAGAATTTTCCATGACAACACTATATATACAGACACTAAAGTTAAACTCTCATAATTAAACTTGGACATAGACATTGATAGACATTAGTATTCACAGCATTTGGATTGACACTTTTATTCTACAAACAATATCATACTGGATTGTGACATTAGTGGTGAACGTAATATTCAAATTGGATTCCGAAAGATTTCCGGATACAGATAAAGATAACAGATTGGACTGATATTTTGACAGTTAAGTTAACAGTAATATTTGTGTAATACCTTTTGTAAACTTTTGTATATTAAATATTGTTAAATTTTACTATTGATTTGTGTCTTTTGTTGGCTACAATTTAAAGGCGATTTCTGGCCGTAACAATACGATACTCGTCCAAACAATTTTCTGATATATGACAATGATGTTATGAAAATACAATTTAAAACAAAATTGGACTGCAAACGATTACCCCTTTCCTTTTGCGTTTTTGTGTCATTGAAATAATTGCCACTGTACATTGTTCATATTGTTGAACATGATGATTTTATAATTCTATCTTTTGAAAGACTGTTTCTGTTCTGTCCAATTATTATATTTTTTTTGGAGTTGTGCTGTTATTATCAATTAGACAACTTTCCATCAGATTTTCTCATCGAACATGTGCTGTGCAATTGTCCAATTTGTAACGAGAGGTCTCATAGGAATGCTGTCGCTAATTAAGAGACAAGCATTTAAAAACTGTACATTTCTGAAGAGTTTTAATACAGAGTAACACATTTAATTCATCCTTTTTGTTGAACATTATTGACACTATCACTAAAATTGTAATGTAATTTTCCTTAAACATGACCAGCTTGAACCAGGAAAATGATAATACACCTACACAAATCTCATACATTCAGAAAGCACCGGAATCAAAAGTTACGTACATGTGTAGATAACAAAGCTATATATATAACAGTCGGTTAAGTAAATTTAAGAATTATTTTTACTTTCGGCTGTATGAATATTTTATAGTTAGATTTTGTAAACAAAAAAATCAAAATGTTCGATTTATGTATTATGTTTACTGTTATCCGTTTTGTGTTGACGTTAAATATTGAAGAAGAAATTTCAAAAATCCGTATGACAGTCAAACAACAGCAGATGGAAATTCTTCAACTTCAGAATTTTAACCACTTTCTTATTAAGGAAAACCATTCATTCAAAACAGCCATTCGTCAATTGGAAGAGGATAATCTTGTAATGCGAAAAGATATTAATCTAACAATTGGACGTATTCGGCCGTCCACCGAACATAGTGAATTTAATTATGAAGAGTCGTTTAAGAGAAAAAGGAGCATATCTGGAGAAAGTTAGTAAAATATGATATAGTATCTGAATTAGACTCATCATCATGAAACACAATAAGGTCTGATAATGCTTCCCTTGTATTTTACACTTTTGATTTTGTATGATATTAATTTGTTTATGAGACTATTTGCATTGATATATTAGGTTAGCAAATAAAATACAAAAACTTCGTCAAACAATATGATATAACTTGATCCGCTCATAAAGTACTCAGGTTTTCTAACATTGATATAGGCGACCATGCAGGTTAGTCTTCTGAAATACGCAACTGCCTTATTGAATTCGTATAGACGTGTTCCTCCCCAATATCGGACCTCGGGGCTTTGATCCACTGGCCGGGCAAAACAAAGACATAAAAATACGTATTTTGCTGTTTTTCTGTTAATCACGATGCATATAGGAGTACGAGAAAGGACTAGTTGCTCCAACATCAGAATACAGTGTCCGTATAGCGTTACATAGCTTCCCGCTATACAGTAACATGTTCCTGTCCTTATAAGTTTTTTATTTTTGTAAACAGGCGTAAAACACCAATTGATAACACTATGATCCTTGACTATAAGCTAGATAGACATCTAGATATATAATAACCATTTTTTATAATTTCAGGCAGTCTACAGAATAGTCGACGAGCAGCCGCTGTAGGACCACTAGATCATGTAGCATTCTATGCCTATATGTCGAAAGACGATCCAAGTTTACAAAAACATAACCAACTAGTGTTTGATGTAGTCAAAATCAACATTGGAAATGGCTACCTCAACAATACTGGAGTTTTCGTTGCTCCATCGTCAGGTACGTACGTCTTTGCGTGGACACTTTACACCGGTAACCATGGAGCTACTTATTATGACTTGATGGTAAACGGCGAAGAATACGGGAGTACAATAGGTGAAACGGACGACGTTCCTGGAGATTTTGATTCTGATTCTGGAACTGTTGTTGTTTCCCTCAACACAGGTGATAACGTTTACCTTCGTTCGATTATTCAAACAACAGCATTCATTCTAGGAAGGAGAAGCGCAAAGACTTCATTTTCTGGATGGAAATTGTACTGATAAACTATTTTCTATACTCTTGTAACATAATTTTTATGGTGTGCAATGTAAATAAAAATCTCTTATGGAAATTTTACTTGTCAAACATTTACATTTAACTGGTTCACGACATATATTTGCTTCTAACAGTTTGTACAAATTAAATAGATTCATACCTATACCCTGATATACAAATGATGTTATCAAAACTTTGTCAGTTATGTAACACCAAAACGAATTGAGAATGTGGAGACGCAAGTCTACTTTTCTTTCTAATAACATGAACGGAACCAATTTCACCGGACCATAAACGCATTTCGACAACTGCTGACTATTTAGTGATGCTCAAGGCACACATATGTGAACATCCAAAACCTATTTTGAATGTTAAGTGGTGACAGAAAAAACAAAAACATTAAAGAAGTACATCCAAAATGCGGATAAAGAATAAGAGGTTATATAAATAAGATGTGATATGATTGCCAATGAGACAAATCTCCACCATAGACCACATGAAGTAAAAGTTACCAGCTATAGGTTACCGTACGGCATTCAACAATAAACAAAAACCATATCGCATGGTCAACTATAAAAGGCCCCGAAATGACAACTGAAAAACAATACGATCAAGATACTTGACCGCCTGGTGTATTTAAAAACAATGACCAAAAAACAAAAATGATATACAACAACAAACGACAACCAATGAATTACATGCTCGTAACTAGGGACAGACACATACAAATATAATGTAACAGGGTTAATTATGTTCGCCAGCCCCCAAACCTGTGACAGAGGTGTTACAGCACAACATATGAAATATGAATCAATTAAAACGAGCTTAACTCATCAGATCGATATATGCAGAAAAAAAAGTAATAAACATTTAGTAGTTTTACAAAATTGTTAAAATGTAAACTTTCGGCTATTTATCGGTAGGTAGAATAGTTCTGCTACATAAATAGGGCGGGTTTTGATAATACAATGCACACATATCGGGTACTAGCATGATTAGGTCATGCTTAATAACTGAAATCTTCACAACTTTATGATTTAAGTTTAATTGTAGATGGTTTCCGCCTTTATTTGAACATTTTCAAAATAACAAGCAATGCATGAGACCGTTATAAATTAATAGTTTCGTAATAAAGAAACTTAAAAAGCAGAAAAAATAAGGGTAAATGTGCTTGTTTTCGAGAAGGTAAGCCATTGAAAATTTGAAATACTTCTCTCTTGATTTTTCATACATTTTAAAGATTTTTATTTCAAAAATAATGAAAAATACTAAGAGTTTTTCTAAGACTTTCAAAGATAACATTTTAAACTATATATCATCAAATTCTGGAAAAAAAGTAGGGGTTAATGGGCAAATTATTGTAATGGCACTACATTGAAAAAAACAGAGGACTCTGAATATTTGGCAAACATCGAAAACCAGAGGAGCGAACATCCTTAAGTGTATTTGGACGTTTGATCATTTTTCTTGAAAAGCATACAAAAATTAAAGATGACGCAAATGTGTTGTTCTGTGGTAGATTTTTGTATTCTTGCCATTCAATTTACTTGCTTTTTTGTTTTCTTTGTTGACATATTTGATTGTTTTAAAGTGATTAAGATTATAACACAATAATGTACCGCTATTTATGAAATTTTTACCAATTATAACTGTTTGGAATTTTATGATATTTATGTCATACAATAGAGCGGTTTAAATAAACTAAGCTTTTAAACCAGGTTTAATCCACATTTTTTTAATAAGAAAATGCATGAACCAAGTCATCCTCTGAAAGTGTAACTGCATTTAGAAAAAATGAGATAATTTTCCTGTTTTAACTTTAGAACAAGAGAAAAAATAAACTAAATTTATTTATTGATTATTTCTATGTAAATCAGATGTAAACATTTATAGGGGCGAACGCCTCTCAAATATGATAAGCTTGCACTTAATACATGAAGTAAAATACTGCCAATGTGGTTCGTTTCTGTTCAGGGCCAAGAAGATAACAATTGTGTGTTTTATCTTGTCTCAGCATTTCTGCAGTTCTAGTATTTGAACATAAAGTCAAATGGAGTCGAGAATGTTTATGTTCGTTATGTTCTTTCTATTTTCTTCCTCTGTATTTGCATCTGACACCGATGAAGAAATACGCAAAATACATGAGATACTTAAACAGCAGCAATCGCAAATCCTTCAATTACAAAATGAAAACAAACTACTTTTAAAAAAAAGAATGCTGAGATATTAAATGAAATCATTACGACAGTAGAACAAACGAGCTTAGCACCAGAGGAATCTAAAAGAAAGACAATTTTGCAGAAGAGAGTTGAATATCCAAAGCAATCTATAAATAATAAAGGTACATGTATGTTAACACTATTCATTATTTCCCTTTTACTCTTTCTTAGTTTGTTAAAGCTCTTTGAAAAAACAAAATGTGCAAATTCATGCCAAAGAACCATGTACATTAATATAAAACACAAAAACTCGAAAGATAGGATAATAATTGTCATGTCATATATACATCTAAAAGGGGTTGTATTAAATATTCATGTTACTACACTTTCTGTCTAATATTGTCTTTAAGAAGGCAAACTATCTTACTTACTGTTATTTAGTCTATAGTTATGTCCTTCCACTGTCAATGTTCATGTAAAATTGTGATAAATTAAACTTATTCAGGCTTTTTCTGTGTCAGTTGCAATCGAAGATTGGCAGTCTAAATAGAATGTTATTTAATATAATGTCTCTGTTACAGATGCAGAACTACAAGATAATATTATAATGCCGACCAGTGAACCCCAGATAGTGGCTTTCTCTGCTTACATGTCCAAAAGTGAACACGTTTCGAGCAGTGATCACCAGCTTATCTTTGATGTCGTACAAACTAATATTGGAGATGCCTACAACAAATTTACCGGTGCGTTTATGGCCCCGGTTGCAGTGTGTATGTATTTGCATGGACGATTTATACAGGAGACAATGGCAAGACTTATTTTGATATTCTAGTGAATAACTCGATATACGGAAGCACATTTGGCGAAACTGATAACGTTTGTTGTGATTACGACTCAGATTCAGGGACTATAGTAGTATCACTGAACCATGGTGACACAGTATACATTCGTTCATCTTTACCAGCAACTACAAACGTTCAAAGTAGTTTAAACGACAGACATGAGAGTGAAAAGGCAACTTTCGCCGGTTGGAAATTAAATTGAATTTGTTAGAGAATTGGATTGTTTTACTTTTACTTCCATATTATACAAAAAACTTGTGTCTATCATGCTTGTGTTAATAACGTACAGGAAATAATCACAATTTAAAAGAATGCCGAATATAGACTAGCTTCTTTACACGCTGTTCCTTTATCGTATGACCAAATGGAGTTGTTACACGTATTGTCACCTTTATACGTCGTTGGTGGTAAACATTTCCATCCGATTAGTTTTTATTCAGATATGACGATTAGAAAAATATAAACACCAAAAAAAAAAATACTTTGAAATCTAACCAGACATTAATATTAATAATAATCATACTTAAAATGTCTTAGGAAAATCTGCCAACTTCGTGAATATAATTCTCAATAATTGAAATAAACGTAATTGTTTTGGAAGAAAAAAATGTCATCCCCGTTCCCAGTGAAAAATAACATTTGAGTGTGGTCAAATTTGCCTATATAAGTAATTTCAAATTTACAATGCGTTCACAAGATTTTCAAACCAATCGTGCTTTTGCGATATATACACGATTGCTTCAAAAAGTATAATATTGTTTTGATTAAACTAGATATTTGTGTCAAGTGTTTTTCAAAATGGACAGATATATTAAATATCAAGAGAGACGAGCACCATTTGCGGACTTCGTGGAACTGCATGTATAGCAAATGTTTATTAATTGGCAGAATAGATTTATTTAACGCATATTTATTCTAAATAAGATCCCCGAAATACTATTTCATCAAATGAAACTAATACAAAAATGTGTATGTACATATTCATTTACTATAACATCATAATGCTTTCGAACCAATGAGAAGAGGATTATGGTATGGAATGAGAAAATATTCGATTACAATATTTTATAGCATGGTTTCTTATAACTTAAAGGGACTACCACAGTCTTTACCGTTCTTTTGCTGATGTATCCCTGTCATGTTAAGATAATTCTGTTCAGTTATAGTATTAAAGGTTAATGTTTATTTTCGGACGAATAGGCTGTAAGTACAATGGAAATCAGGATACCAAGATAAATTGACCCATCCATATAAAGATGTGCTACCATGTAAGCCACGGTCGATCATATATAGTTTATATTGTTTCGCTGGTGAGTTTTTCGTCTGCTTGTTAGTACATATCATCTGACAAACATATACTATGACTGTGGGAGTATTTGTTCATCAGTTTATATTTAGTATGGCAATTTATTGGACTTATAATTAGACATATCAGAGGGTTTGTACTTTCATGAGTAACAAGACGAGTTACATGTGAAACAGGATATGCTTACCCTTTCGGAGCACCTGTCATTATCCAGTTTGTTTTGATTGGGTTTGTAATGCTCGGTCTTTAGTATACTTTGTTTTGTTTTGTGTACTGTTGTTTGTCTATTTGTTTGTTTTTTTATAACTTTTGGTCATGGTGTTGTCAGTTTATTTTTTTTTTTACTTATGAGTTTGAATGTCCATTTGGTATATTTTGCCTTTCTTTTTGAAGACCAAAAAGGAAATAGATTGGATTATCTATGCACAAGATTGTTTTTGCATTTTGTTTTAATTAAATTATTGATAGAACGGATGTAACAGTTTCTATGGTTATGAATAAATGTTTTGATATTATGGCATACTAGTATTAGTGATGGAAACTTTTTATAGACAGAAGTATAAAATAAAAGAATAAAATAGAAGAATAAAAGTGTTGAATTACTGACGTAACATAATCCATGAAATAGGCCAGGCCTACATGTATTATCAACGTTTTATCAGTAAAGAAATATTATGATGCAAAATACTCTCTTGAGGTACTTGGTATTTTGTCATATGACCTTGAGATCGCAAAACAATAATAAAAAAACAACCTTCAAAATCTTTATAATGCAGTGACAAAATTAGATGCACTTTGGAATTTAAAGGAATATTCAAATTCATAAGTCGAAGACAAACTGACATCGCCATGGCAAAAACAAACAAGTGTGATGTTCTGGTTTTGTTCAGGTTCATGTTATATAATAATTAGGTACGTTTTATCTTATCTTAGCACTTCTGCACTTCTAGTTGTGAAATGGAATCGAGAATGTTAATGTTATTTATGTTCTTACTGTTTTCTTACTCTGTGTTAGCAGGTGACAATAGTGAAGAAATACGAAAAATACATGTGATACTTAAACAGCAGCAATTGGAAATCCTTAAACTACAAAATGAAAACAAATCATTCAAAGCAGAAAATAAACTGCTTACGAAGAACGTAGATAGATTAAACGAAATCATTTCCAGATTAGACCATTCACCGGAAGACAATGCAGTTTTACAGAAGAGAGTGGAGGATCCAAAGCAATCCACAAATGTTAAAGGTCCATACATAAACTTGTATACAGTATCTGTCATTTCATTTTGTATTTGTCTATATATTCAAAAGCGTTCAATAAGATGCTTTTAAAATTCAAGACATCTTGTTGTTGTTCACTAAAATGAGGTGTCTTACATGAACAAATAAATTTTGATCCATATCTCAGCAATTCTTGGTTATTTTTTGCTGTGTGTGTGATTTTCTTTCGTTTTTTGTGTTGATCTTTTGAAAATATGACTTTAGCAGGCGTCATGAAGATGACATCGACAGTACATTTCTAGTTTCTACAAACTATAAAAAAAGACAAACAAAAAAACATACATGGAAGAGGTACACACACACATTTTTATATCTTTACAATTTTGAATAATATATCAAGTATGCAAGGGTATTATAAATTTAGAATTTTTGTATACGCCACTTTATGTTTAATGTACTTGAAATGAAGGAACCTAATCTTCAAGCATATTCTCTAGAATTAGAAATAGGGTCTCATAACTGGTGATGTTTATGTTAGATGAAAATAATTGTACGAATAAATATTTTTTGCTCAGTTGAAATCATACATATACATTAAAAGTCTTCATATTGTTTTAAATTTTATATTTTACATGAATTGTCTTTAATCTTTTTGTTTTTTTAGATGCAACATTGGAGTATAATAGGGAAATACCGGCTAGTGAACCAGTGATTGTGGCTTTCTCTGCTTACATGTCAAAAAGTGAGCACAATCCAAGTAGCCACCACCAACTAGTCTTCGATGTGGTACAAACTAATATTGGAAATGCCTACAGCAAATTCACGGGCGCGTTTGTAACACCTGTGGCAAATTTTATGTTTTTACATGGACAATATTTACAGGAGACGATGGACATACATATTTTGACGTTCTGGTAAATGATTCGGTGTACGGAAAAATGTTCGGCGACACCGATGATGTGTGTTGCGACTATGACTCCGATACAGGGACTTTAGTATTATCTTTGAACCAAGGTGACACCGTATTCATTCGTTCGTCCCGTCAAGCAACTACACAAATACCAAGTAGCGATGTCTGGGGCGCAAGGACAACATTTGCAGGCTGGAAATTAAATTAAAATTCTTCTTTCCAATTTGTCAGTTGACTTTTTTCTTTTTATTTATAAGCTGTCTGCAATGTTGAATGAAAAGGTTGAATTAACGAGAGGTAATTGACTTTAACCCAATTTCTTGAATTTATTTCAGCCTATTTTCCTAACTTGATTAAATTTGATTAAAACCGACAGTTTTGAAAACCTATACCGTATAGTCGGATATAAAAAGCGCCGACATGTAAAATGCCAAATAATACGAACGAGAAAAAAAACCGGCCCAATCTATAATCGAACAAATATGACAGATGTAAATCCACAATAACAACTGAACAACAGGTCTCTGTGTATCAAGACTTGTAACGTAAGATATATGATCATATGCCTATTGTTGCTGGTTTTTAGATGTTGTTTGTGTTGATGTCGGTTGAGCGAACACTTTTCTTCTCCTTTATCTCATATAAAAATCACACTTTGATTTTCCTTATGTATCCATGTTCGTGTTAAATTTTGATTAATATTTCTAAAATTACAGTGTGATAGTACCAAAAAAGTTACTCATTAAAATGTATATGTGTACCACAACTTTCCCTTATCATTTGCCGATTTTGACCCTACTTTAAATGTAATCAGTGCTTCTGTTATAACCGAAATATTTAATCGAAGGTCTTTCGTTGCAAATAGTTCATTTGTTTACAATGGAAGTTGGTCAAGGTCCCAACACCGAGAAGTACACCTACATACACGGAAATAAAGCCAGTATTATAGTACAATAGGTAGATAAAATGTGGTTTAATATACAGATGTTCAAACTTACAATTATTACATGCAGGATTATTCGACGACTAATTTTTATTGAAGTTGAATCTCCGCATTTGCTTAATATGTTAATGCTTAGTCCCTTCGTACGCATTAAATGCCGGAATATGAGATTAGTTATATTGAACACTGACCCTTATAAACGCAAATATAACGATTATACAGATGATGTATATTATCAAGAGAATGGCTTTAAGTACCGTATTTTTCATTTGAATAACTGTGATGAGTTCTTACTTAAATTCACACATGAATTGTCTTTTACAACTATTACTGATTACCACTATATTTGATATTAAAGTCCCAAAGAAAATATTCAAAAATCATTGAATTGATAGTCGAAAGTTCATTAAAAAAATTTTAAAATGCCTAAATAAAAATGCAGTTCTTGGTGAAATTGTCTAAAATTGTCAACACGAAAGCGGCTGCGTAGTCTTATGGCATTATTTTATATTAAAAAAAAGTCGGATGATGGTGTATCCTTCACTTATTATACAAAAAATGCTTCCTGAAATTTAGATTTCACTTGTTTATATAACGGTCCTTAAACACCGCAATTGAATAATCATTGAAAAAGAGTTTACGGAACAAAAATTGAATACCTTCTTAGATGTCTTATATATAGTTATCAAAGGTACCAGGGTTAAAATTTTATACGCCAGACGCGCGTTTCGTCTTCATAAGATTCATCAGTGAGGCTCAGATCAAAATATTTAGAAAGCCAAACATGTACAAAAATGAGGAGCATTGAGGACCTAAAATTCCAAAAAGTTGTGCCAAATACGGTTAGGTTATTTATACCTGGAATAAGATAATCCTTAGTATTTCGAATAATTCATAATTTTGGAAACAGTAGATTTATAAAATAACCATATAATTGATATGCATGTCAACACCGAATTGCTGACTACTAGGTTTCCTCTACCTTCGTCAAAACCTCGATCTACAATTTATGAATTCATATATAAGCTGAATTTATTCAGTTTGTCAAATTAAACTTCCTAAGACAGATCCCATCCTTTTCTACTCATTTACTTCATGAATTTATTCAATTCAATTCACGCCCTACTAGATCTTACACGATCCAATCACAAAGCTTGCCCACAGTTACTAGTACTTAGGGGAAATGGGAATACTGGTAGTGTAAACAATATTCCATTATGAATCATACAAATTACAGTACATATTCACATTTACTAATAGGCTTGGTCGGTTTGTAGGTTGGGCTTATTTCAATAGATGGTTAGTAGGGATAGTACGTCCCTTTATAAAAACAACACGGTGTAGAAGGAAAATATGAAAGGTTTAAAAAGACAAAGAAATTGATGATGAACGATTGAAATAAATTTTTAAAACACATTTAAAGCAAATAGTTGTTTTTGTTGGCGTTTTTTTTTTTTTTTATATAGATATGTGTAAGAAAAAAATCTTCCAAATCTCTTATGGACATTTCACGACGTTTTTTTTTTTTTTTTTTTTTGCTTTAAACAGTTTCACATCTGAAATAAATCCGATAACTTCACACCTCTACCATCATATTAAACAATGAATGTTATCAAAACTTGGTTGAATATCATCTATCACCAAAACGAATTGAGAATACGGAGACGAAAATAATATAGTTCCTTGTCTGTTTTATACCTTACCCAAGATTTTAAACATAGAAACTTATTCGTGAACGAATACCACTGAAAATTAACACATGCGTAAACTACGCGTATTCTTGAACTGATGATTTTTGCAGTCACTCGTTGAATATCTGTTTCTACATTTCATAATTAGATTTCTTTATTATATGAGACCGGAGCACCATTCATTATACATTCCTTTATCTTTAGAGTTATGTATTTAATTTCTAATCTTTATGACAGATAAGTTATTTTCTATTGGTAGGTCTTTTTACATGTTCAATACTAATATCAGACCTTTTGCATCTAACTACAGTATAATTGTTATGTATACGCCTGTTGTAGAAAAAACGTAAAGATAGTATCCGATGGATGTAATTTGAGTTAAAATTATTTCACTTTACAGCCATGTTAGTTTTCAACTTTTGATCCTCAGAGCTGTACAACTTTGTCCCCCTTTTTTTGACTTTCGAACTTTTATATCTGGGCGTCACTGGTAAGTCTTGTTTGGACGAGGCGCGTTTTTGACGTAATGAATTTTAAACCTGATACCTTTTGTTATCTATTATTCATGTGTTTCTATGCCTAATACGTTCTGCTATTTATTTGTATTGTAGTCCTGTATTATTATGTCATTTTAATGTTATATTTAACAATGCCATCAAAGTGCGAGGTTTGGCATGCCACAAAACCAGGTTCAACCCACCATTTTTTTCTTTAAAAATGTCCTGTACCAAGTCAGGGAAATGGCCATTGTTATATTATAGTTCATTTCTGTGTGTGTAACATTTTTACGTTGTGTTTCCGTTGTGTCGTTTGTTTTCTCCTATTTTTGAGTGTGAATTCACATTACTATAAGACGTGTCACGGTACTTTTCTATCCCAAATTCATGTATTTGGTTTTGATGTTATATTGGTTATTCTCATCGGATGTTGTCTAATGCTTAGTCCGTTGCTGTGTGTGTTACATTTTAATGTTGTGTCGTTGTTCTCCTCTAATATTTAATGCGTTTCCCTCAGTTTTAGTTTGTTACCCCGATTTTGTTTTTTTGTCCATAGATTTATGAGTTTTGAACAGCGGTATACTACTGTTGCCTTTATTTAGAGGACAACGTAAGTCAACTCTTAAAAGGTATCATTTAAATCGTACCATATGCGTGTTTTGACATTTAATGACTAATTTTGTGATGCTCAAAGCCAATATATTTAAACATTCAAAACATCTTACAAACGTGAAAGTGCTGATCAAACCCAATAATGACTTAAAGTACTACTAAATCTAGAAAAGTAACTAGAGGTTACAAAATAAGAAGATTTGATTGCCAAAATGAAACAATTCTCCACCAGTGACCAAAAGACATAGAAATTAACAACTGTATGACCGTGAGCAAAACCGATACACAATGTCAGCCTAACAAAAAAACAGAAGGAAAAATGTAAAACAATTCAAACTAGAAAACCAACGTTCTGATTTATGTACAGAACAATGAACAAAAACCAAATATGATATACAAAATTACAGGTTAGTTCGATAGCGCCAAACCACAAAAATGGGACAGTGAAGTAGCAGTTCATCATAAGAACAAAAAATTAAAATCGGTTGATGAGAGCTTAGCTCATCAAATCGGAAAACAAAGCAGGAAAACAAATAACAAAAGCACAGACTGGACATTGCAGGGTATTTATACATCTCACACTTTCTGTTTTATGAAAATCAGCAAAGTACGTTAGTATACACAGTATTCCTATAACTCACCAAAAATGGCAATAAAAATAATTAGCATAATTGACAAAAAAACATTTATAATCCCCAGTCACATGATGAAAATTAACATGTACATGTTAATATGCAATTGTGCAGGTTAACCTATACAGGCAAATGCAAATATCCAATGTGTTCACATTGTTGTTGAAAACCAGTGGTGTTTTTGTGTTACATACAAATTGAATTTTGAAAAGATATAGTAATTTTATATTATTTAACCTAATAGTCGAGTCATGTCCAATAACAGAGAAGGAAATTTATTAGCATCATTTTCGGACAATAAACTACATGTATAGAAATGGGTTTATCTGGCAAAAAAGATTTATGGATCGCATATACATTTTTAATACAGATCCCTGAAAAATACATTTCATCAAATGAAATTGATATAGAGGTGGTCGTGCAAATATTCATTTACTAGTTTATCATAAGTCTTCCGATCAAGGAATTGATATCCGATGTCAATATATTTACAGCTCAATGGTTCTCTTACTTAAAGGTTTTACCGCAGTTTTAACCATTCTATTATTTGATCATTTCGATTAGATATCGTATTAAAGGCCAACAGACACGAGGATGACAAACTTTGAAACCATTCCAGCGAGAAAACAGCTTTGTTTATGCATCAATGATACATATTGCATATTGTTGTAAATATGGGCAGTAAAATAGACAAAACTACCGACATGGATTAACCCATCCATATTAAGATTTGTAACTCAGTTAATCACAGTTGATCATTTGAAGTTCATATTTGTCTTTCATAAATGTTTTTTCTACTCGTTAATAAAAACATATACTATGCTTGTGTGAATAGGTAATTAGTATATATATTTGCTGAAGGACGCCCTCGGGTGCGGGAATTTCTCGCTATATTGAAGATCTATTGGTGACCTTTGCTATTGTCTGTTCTATGGTCGGGTTGTTGTTTCTTTGACACATTCCCCATTTCCATTCTCAATTTTATTTGTATATTAATTTACATTTTGATATGATAATTTAGTTCAAGACAACAAGGAATTCGATTGTTTAATTTGAGCACATTTTGTTTTATTCAAATTATCGGTAGAATACATGAAGCTGTTTCCATGATTATTTTTCAAATGGGCGATACACACTTCTTATTGACAGAAAGTACAAAAACCTGAAAATGACTAAACATGTTCCCTTGTCACCATCTTATGGTGTTTATATATATCAACTTGTACGATTCCCTCGTGTATGTAACAACGTATAAGATTTAAGCGAGAGAAATTTATGTATTACTGAAATATTTATACATCAGGGTTTTCAATATCACATACTAGTCAAAATATTTACTAAATTTAAGCATCGGTATAAATATAACTCAACATGCAGACATCTTATACGTTCAGGTATTTCACATCCAATCTTTTATGTATGGTAATATTCTTTACAAAGCACATACATATCAGTATTCACCTCAAAAGCTTACAAAACCTTTTAACAGACTTATTAAAAGGGATATAGTTATGATGTCAGGTCATTAGAGATTGCATATTTTGGCTTTCATATTGATTCACATATAGGGTCTTTACATCGGAATTAAACACATTTGTTCTAAAACCAGTTGTTGGCATGACACGAGTTATGTTCTTCTCATATATTTCATGATGGTATAATACTAAGCCCCTAACAGAAGGGATTGTGCCTGATATTCATATGATGAAGACATAATCTTTCAATCAGTTTAATTGAGGTCTGAAGCCGGCATATCAGTAACTGCTAGTAGTCTGTTGTTATTTATGTATTATTGTCATTTTGTTTATTTTCTTTCGTTTCATATTCTGACACCGGACTCGGACTTCTCTTAAACTGAGTTTTACTGTGCGTATTGTTGTGCGTTTGTTTTTTTTTACATTGGCAAGAGGTATAGAGGAGGGTTGGTATCTTAAAAAAAGCATGTTTAACCCCGCCGCAATTTTGCGCCTGTCCCAAGTTAGGAGCCTGTGGCCTTTGTTAGTCTTGGATGATTTTTAATTTTAGTTTCTTGTATATAATTCGGAGTTTAGTTTGACGTACATTATCAATGAACTAAAATACATATTTGTTTAGGGGACAGCTGAAGGACGCCTCCGTGTGCGGGAGTTTCTCGCTGCATTGAAGACCCATTGGTGGACTTCGGCTGTTGACTTCTCAATGGTCGGGTTGTTGTCTCTTTGACACATTCCCCATTTCCATTCTCTATTTTATTTTTGATTTTATATAAAACATGAATAAAAATTGTATTGATATTGACCACTTGTATTAAGGAAGCTGGCTTGTCATGTTATGGATTTTTTGTCAGATTTTCGGAATCCTCTGACTTTATCCATTCGAATGCCTTGAAAAAATTTACCTGGTGACCCCCATTTTTCTTTTTGTAAATCTTTTACATGTATAAAGATAAGCCATCTGTAAAAGTCTTATAAAATTTTAATTACTTTTTAATAGTTTTTGATGACTTAAACTTGTCAATGATAAAGCTATGAAAAGTCAAGAGAGAATAGTTTCCCGCCAAAATTTCATTGGATAATATTTCGAAAACAAGCACGGTGACCTCTATATATTTTTTGCTCTTTGGATTCCTATATTAATCCCCTATCAATATAAACTAGTGTTTTGAAAAGTTAATTACTTTGAAAGTGTGAAGCGAACTCCCTTAAATGACATATCTACATACATTTGTGCACACATACTGCCATTTGGTGTTCTACCTCTGTTCAGGTTCATGTAAGATAATCACTGTGTACTTTTTATCTTATTTCAGCACTTCATGACTTAAAGAGTTTGCATATTAAGTAAAATTGAATCGAGAATGTTAATGCTATTTGTGTTTTTACTATTTTCTTACACTGTGTCAGCAAGTGACACTGGAGAAGAAATACGCAAAATTCATGAGATACTTAAACAGCAGCAATCGCAAATCCTGAAACTACAAAATGACAATAAAGTACTCAAAGCAGAAAATATACTACTTAGAATGGACGTGGATAGATTAAATGAAATCAATTCTAGAGTAGACCACTCCAAACCGGACAATAATACACAAAATGACAGCTTACAGAAGAGAGAGGAAATTCAAAAGTTATCTACACATGATGAAGGTACCTAAGGTCACATATAATCTTTCTAAGTATAAATAACTGTTAAATGAAACTATATAAAATTATTAAAGATCCACGACATGCTGTTCAATCATATATTAATATTTTCTGAATAGAAGCGTTTTAAATATCTGATTCCAATTTCACAACTCTTTTTTTCCCCCGTTTTTGATATTTTCTGTATTTTTGATTTTGTCGGGCATGATAAAGGGAATATCTATCTCCGTTTCTTCAAATATGAATAAGAACAATACAAACATCATACACAGACATACAAATACTCACATACATACACAAGACGTAAGTGTATTAAATATGAATTCATGTAAGCAAATGTAACACCAATACCAAAAGTTTTGTTTCAACACTTTATGTTTTGTCTGCTGAAGTTGATGAGACACTATTTGTATATTATCTATGTTATTTAAGGAATGACTGTAATTTTTTTTTCTGTCTATGAAAAAATAACATAAAAAATTTGGTGCATACTGAATAACGCGCGTAGCAGGTTATTTAACAGTTTGCACCACATTTTTTATGTTATTTCGAATAGACAGAAAAAATATTACAGTCATTTCTTATAATTTAATTCTAAATTTCATTTTAAACCGTAGAAACCCATGAAAAATTAATGGCGTCACGGTCACATGACTAAATTATGTCTATGAGCTGATAACAAATAAAGTCTGCCAATCAGAAGACGTGTTACATCCAAAATTAAATTATATGTGATTAACCAAATGTATAAATATTTTCATGCTAAATAGCAATCGTACAAATACGATAAAAATCTTCATATTGATTTTGATTTCATATTTTATGTCCCTAATCTTAGTTTCAGATGCAACACTTCAGGATTTAAGCACAGTACCAGCCAATGAACCAAGAATTGTGGCTTTTTCTGCTTACATGTCAACACATGAGGACAACCCGAGCCCCCACCACACATTAATATTTGATGTCGCCCAAACTAATATTGGAAATGCTTACAACAAATACACGGGCGCGTTTGTGGCACCAGGCGAAGGTGTGTATGTTTTTGCATGGACTATTTATACAGGAGTGAGTGGTAAAACATATTTTGACATTCTAGTTAATAACTCGGTATACGGGAGCACATTTGGTGAAACTGGCGCAAGCTGGTACGACTCAGAATCAGGGACTATAGTAATCTTTGAACCAAGGTGACTCAGTATTCATGCGTTCTTCTCAGGAAGCAACTACGAGTATTCGAAGTAACGATATATATGGCACAAAGACAACATTTGCAGGATGGAAACTGAATTAAGAGTCTTTTTTTGTACCATATTCGTCAGTTGTCTTTTTCAATTGTAATGATGTCTTCCATGATAAATGAAATGGTTAAATTTAAGATAAGCCCACTCTATAATTCTGACTGCATCATATTAAAGAGTCTACTTTTGTAAGTCAATCTACCACCTTGCTTTAGATTCTTAAAATCTTTTCAATACCACTCAATTTTATTTTTTTCTGTCGTTTTCATCTTGATATTGAAAGATTAGTAAGTGTGAACAAATATCAATATTCGGCCGGTTGCAATAAAAAAAGAAACAAAAACATTAATTATAATAAACAAACTCGCTGACAAGAATCTAATTCAAATTGATTTCGATTCGCATAAGAACTTACAACTATTGAAATACAAAGCAAGTCAAAATTGATTACGTGACGGTATATATATATATATATATATATATACAGAAAATGTTTTCGGCTGAACTTAGGAGCAAATTTTATACCGTACTGTGCTGCTGTGTGTAAAACATTCTAATGTATAACAGCCAAACAATAAGTAAATTCGTTTGATTTTAAAGGAAGGTGTACTTGATAGGATAACTAAAGTATCCAGCTGAGGGTATATAATTCAAATTGATATATATAAAACAAAACTCCTCACAGATACCAGGATAAAATTTTGTTTCTAGACAGACGCGCGTTTCGTCTACAAAAGACTCCTCAGTAACGCTTGAATCCAAAAAATTAAAAAGGCCAAATAAAGTACGAAGTTGAAGCTCTTTTTTGTTTATTATTTTTATCATTTATAGATTAACGGTTAAAGTTCTGTATATGTTTTTTGAAGCATAAGGGAAACTATTTTCTTGGACTGCATGGTTAATGTATATACATAACTTAATCTCAAGAGATACATCAAATATTCGAAAAAACTATAAACTTGACCATCATGTTCCCTTACCAATAAAAAAGGCAGTAATGTTCAACATGTACACAATTTGAAGGAGAGTGTATTCTTTCAAAACGATCTGAAAGCGGGATGTACCAAAATGAACCGTTCTTCGAACTTTCTTGTCAAAAGGTTCATAATCTTCAAATGAGAACAAAACATTTTGATCTGAAGTAGAATGACATGGGCATTGCTAGGTATGGTATCATATACTTAACATCTATCAAGAATTTTGATATGAAATACTCTAATGAATGCATTTAAATGACGTATTACAACAAAAAGTAAAAACAACCAATTACATAAACAAACAAAACATGAATTGACGATATAATAAAGTGGAAAGCCACATGTAATGTGATTAGTAACACTTTAGGTGAGTGTAGATAAATAAAAAAAAAATTGGGAAATGAAGATGGAAATATAAACAAAAATTATAAAGAAAAACATGCAAAAACTTGAATAGTAAAACAGAAACATCAATAGGTTATAATGGGCAACTTGTACGATATCATGGAAATAATCAAGTTTGTAAAAAATCAACATTTCCTATCCGTATAGAAGGAATGTATATATAAACACTTAATCGATAAAATTTTCAAAAAACCATTAAAAAATTGTAAACAACACGTTCACTGCTGGTGGACGTTTCGTCCCCGAGGGTATCACCAGCCCAGTAGTCAACATTTCGGTGTTGACATGAATATCAATAATGTGGTCATTTTATAAATTTCCTGTTAACAAAACATTGAATTTTACGAAAAACTAAGGATTTTCTTATCCCAGGCATAGATTACCTTAGCCGTATTTGGCACAACTTTGGGAATTTTGGATCCTCAATGCTCTTCAACTTTGAACTTGTTTGGCTTTATAAATATTTTGATATGAGCGTCACTGATGAGTCTTATGAAGACGAAACGCGCGTCTGGCGTACTAAATTATAATCCTGGTACCTTTGATAACTATTTACACCACTGGGTCGATGCCACTGCTGGTGGACGTTTCGTCCCCGAGGGTATCACCAGCCCAGTAGTCAACATTTCGGTGTTGACATGAATATCAATAATGTGGTCATTTTATAAATTTCCTGTTAACAAAACATTGAATTTTACGAAAAACTAAGGATTTTCTTATCCCAGGCATAGATTACCTTAGCCGTATTTGGCACAACTTTGGGAATTTTGGATCCTCAATGCTCTTCAACTTTGAACTTGTTTGGCTTTATAAATATTTTGATATGAGCGTCACTGATGAGTCTTATGAAGACGAAACGCGCGTCTGGCGTACTAAATTATAATCCTGGTACCTTTGATAACTATTTACACCACTGGGTCGATGCCACTGCTGGTGGACGTTTCGTCCCCGAGGGTATCACCAGCCCAGTAGTCAACATTTCGGTGTTGACATGAATATCAATAATGTGGTCATTTTATAAATTTCCTGTTAACAAAACATTGAATTTTACGAAAAACTAAGGATTTTCTTATCCCAGGCATAGATTACCTTAGCCGTATTTGGCACAACTTTGGGAATTTTGGATCCTCAATGCTCTTCAACTTTGAACTTGTTTGGCTTTATAAATATTTTGATATGAGCGTCACTGATGAGTCTTATGAAGACGAAACGCGCGTCTGGCGTACTAAATTATAATCCTGGTACCTTTGATAACCAATTAATCATTTCTTGCGTCCGAAGCGCTTTTCTGGATATACCTTCATCAAGAACGCTCAAAGTCAAACATTTGAAATCCGAAGATAGATAAGTACCTAATGTCGTATAAAGGGAAATAACAGTGATAATACATTAACAGCTTTTAGAAAAAGGTATTAAAGTATCAACAAATATAACTATAACAATAATGAACGAAAAGAGTAAAATCATGGCACACATTTTAATAAATAAGAATTGATATATACAAAAAGACCTAGTCAAATCTATGGCGAACTATGGCGCAGTTGGGTATGTGACGGTAATTTTCGGATGGACGATTCGAAAATTTATCATTGGTTGAAGACAGTTGCCTTGTAGATGTTTTTTATTGGCATTGGCTTGCTGTTATGTTGACGTATACATATGCCTCATACAATTATTTAATGCCGATAAACTGTTAGATAAGACCATAAGGTTATCAAAAACGTACTAGTTTTGTACGTTTATAATTTTTTAGATGTAATTTGCTATTATAAAATTTCGAAATCATTTTAAACCATGAACGTATTTTTCTTATGCATAGCTCTGATTCAAAAGCAGGACAGATCTATTGAATATCAAATTACTTTACTATCAATTTTATATTACATAAACACTCAGTATGATGAACATACACTATCGAAAAAAATACAAAAAAAACAGCATTCATTTGTGAAACGCCGCTCAAAAAACTAAGGTATTTCGCAACCGTCAAGTTCAAGTGACTTCAACACTTGGTTGCTTATCTTAGAATTCACGGGATTTTTTATACCTTGATTTGTATTTTATGGATTTTTGTGTTTTGAACATCATTAAACTAATGACTAAAACACATATTTCATTCTTTACACTAAATGTGTTTCTTACAATCAACATTTTACTTTGTTTATCAGACATTTACAGACAAATACAGAAGAAGAAAATAAAAAAAACAAAAAAAACAACAAAAAAACTATGAAATATAGATGTTTATCATTTTGATAACCATTCAGTAGAGGCAGGTTTATCTATGATTTACATGGTGTATTTATTTTTTTTATGGTTACAACACAAAAATGCATTCCAAATTCGTTTTTCCTGAACTTCGATTAAAAACGTCAGCAAACTACCTGATAACACTATAATACCTAAAAGCCAAAACCATTGACTTGGATTTTGTTCCACAAACTGACGCCATAATGTATTCCATACAAGAGCTCCTGCATTTCCTCCTGCTCCAACTAACCCTGCAACAATTCCTACGTGAGACGGGATGACATACGGTACGATAGCAAATGTTGTTCCTTCGGACATCTGGACAAACATGCTGAAAAATATCATTACAGCAATGGACGTTGGTATAGTAGACATCTGACTAAATACTATCAACATTATACCTTCACCTACTAAGCAGGTAAAATGAGCAACAAGACGACCAGCGATACCTAAATATTGTCGCATTATATCTGAGTAAATTCCTCCCATGGCCCTAGCAAAGAGATTCATTAAACCAAACAATGATGCAATTAAACTTGCAGTATCTTGATCTAGGATACTACATTCATTTGTGTCCGTCTCTTTAACTTCACTTGTCATTGTTGTGATTGTAATGTTAGAGAATGAATCGCTCCCTTCTATACAACCCTCCTTTTTAAAGTTGTACAGGAAATAAAGGTTCATGACGGTATTGACAGCAATTTCTATTCCAAAACACATCCCATACTGTATCACCAAAACCAATATAGTTATTACGGACCAAAATATGTTGCTTTGATTAGATATGTGTTTGTCATTGTTTCGAATCTCTGATGATAAAGGCTCAAATTTCTTTCCGTCAATGTTTGTTTCCTTTACAGCTGAAAAAGAAAAAAAATACAGGTAGACATGTTTTATTGACGGTAATTATTTATCAGTTGAAAAAATATAACTATGGTGACGATCTGATGTCGAAAAAACTTTTAAAATATACAGTGTACTATAAATCCAATTCTTTCTAACATTGTCATGTATCAAATTGGTTTAAAAATAAAAACACACTTGAATATTACTTTATAAATGCTGTGTTTTCAAAGCGCTTTTCTCGATTAATCTGTATCAGTAGCGCTTAAATCTACAAGTTAAATCCAAAAGTAGATACTTTACCTTTATTTGCATTCTTGTCTTTATCTGAGATGTGCTCGAATCCTTGGTTGTCGACTCCTTGCTTTTGATTTGTTTTGTCTACAGAACATGTTGGTGCTGTTGGCAATAGCCGATTGTCCCAATGTCCTTGTGGACAATCATCAGATGTGAAAATTATAGAAATACCTGAAAAACAGTGAGTATTCTATTTTCATGTTGATAGTACTTTACCAATAATATATTGCTTCAACAAACTTCCGTTATGGGCACCTAGTTTATGAACATAAAAACAGATTTTATAGATTGACAGATATTATATTTTAAGTATCGTAATTGTAATATGAGTCCGGATTCAAATACAAATTCTAAACATTTGGCATTGTGTACCAAAAAAGGAGGCAAATTACAGCTGAGAGTGTCGGCGTGTTGCTGTGTCATTTTGTCTGTTCATTCATAAATTTATTATAGGTAGTCATGTATACCAATGATAGCACAAAAACCTTTAGTCAAAAGTAATCGGAGATTAAAAAAAATAACAATATGAGAGAACACTACTTGAATAATAAAGGCAACAGTAGTATACCGCTGTTCGAAATTCATAAATCGATTGAGAAAAACACTATAAAAGTAAATTTAAGCAACTATAAGTCACCGTTTGTTTTTCAACAGTTGACAACATTAAATACCAGTTGTTCATACAAACGCTCCCTTCCACTTGCGTGTATACTATAAAAAAAATATATGATGCTATAGGAAACCTATATAAAACATCATAAAAGAGGTTTATGTGAGTATAATTGATTTGGTAAAGATATCATCAATCTATATTTTGTTTAAAAAAATCATATTGATTTTTGAAATATTTGACGTACCTGTTAATACACAAATTACTGATGGAACGACGACTGCTAATTTCCATGCCAGAAATTCGTCTGCTCCTATAACTTTCATCAACTGAAATAATCCTGGCATCAATATGAATGTGAATCCTCCCCCTAAATTACCCCACCCACCAGCTATGGCATTAGCTGTTCCAACAATCTTCGAATTAAACATGGCTGAAGTCCAGAATTGACAAGGAACAAAAGTTCCACCTAATATTCCAACGAAAAAACGTAAAACGATTAGCCCCGTACCAGTTTTTATTAAGCCTGCTAGTGCCATTGGTATAGCACCTGTAATCAGAAGGCTACACATTATTTTTCGAGGTCCAAACTTGTCACACATTGGTCCAATTATCACTCGAACTGCAATTGTAGCGGCAACACTAGCAATTCCAGAGTTAGCAAGATCTGTTTTAGATAATTCCAGCTCTTTTCTTATAGTGGGGAGAAGAGGTTGAATACCAAACCATGACGTGAACGCAACAAAGAAACAAAACCATGAGGCATGGAAGCTTCGCATATGTGGACGAGCAATGCTGAATAATCTAAATTGTTTTGCTTTGCCAAGATCATCTACTTCTATCTTTTTGGCTTGAATTTTCCTCATAATATTTGTACAACACGACATCGTTTTTTTAGTATTATCTGAAAATTAGAAGCATTGGTAATATTATAGAAGTTATTTAAAGATACTAGGCTTACAATTTATTTTTTCGTTAGACTCGCGCGTCGTCTGCATATCACTTGTCAGTAGTGCTTGAGGAGTTGGAAAGTTGGATATATTATAGACGGTATAGACAGGGTAGCTTTATGTCCTAATGGCATATGAGTATTCTATGTTAGAGTTATCAGATCAAATTTTGTTGATAGATAGTACAGTCTGTAGTGTCTATAGTCCACCTATCGTTTCTGTCTATGCGTCACAAATATTGGTAACACAAAAACAACGTATACCCTAAGAACTGTAGATTTAATAGAAGAACTCCTAATGATAATGAGAATTTAGATCTATGTGTCTTATTCTTATTTTCTGTTTTGATTGATTTTTGTTTAGTTAATCGGATCCTCTTTTTAGAAACAATAACGTACATTACGGTTTTCGGAATGACGGACATTTTTTATTTGAAAAAGGGGCTTGCATTTAAGTTCTGACAGACGGGTTTTTTTCTATTGTCATTTGTCCTATTTGTTTCCAGTTTTGGTGTATCAGCTTTAATCCGTTATGTATATACCTCTCTTGGTTGGTATCACATTTTGTTATCCAGTGACCATTTATAGATAACTCCATTATATGTTTTTTTATAATTATTATTGAACACCGAACGGTGTATACTAGTAGTTGTTAACA